>NC_057809.1:88332715-88340663 GCF_018294505.1 Triticum aestivum
CGTTCGCCGGAGGTAGTTTTTTTTTCGCCTCCGGTTTTTCTTGAAAAACCGTTTGGTTTTCCGACGGTTTTGCTCGTTTTTTTAGTTTCGTTTTTTTAAATAGATCGGTTTTTACGGTTTATTTAATTAGTGAGCATTCGCCCGTTCGTCGTTTTAACGAACGTTCGTGGTTTTTCTTTTCTCGGATTAAATCCGCGATTTTTCTGATCGCGATTTCTGATCCGATTTTTGTTTTAGTCTAACTTTTCGCGTTTATCGGAATCAAGCGATTCAAGCGCCTGGAGTTTCGTCTCGAAACCCTCTTTCTGTTTAACCAACTCAAACAAGTTTTTGCCACTGTAAAAATTGCCCTAGATCCAGAATAGTAAACGAAGCCTGTTTCTTTTGCCGTTTGTCTTTCGTTGCTTCGTTCGGTTTGATTCTTTTTGCCAACTGGAGTTCTTAAGTTGAACTTTTTGGTTAGATATCTTATTTGAGTTTTACCTGTGCATTAGTTGAGTACTTATTGTATGCTTGTTTGTTTGCGATAGAGTACCCGGAGTGCGCCGCTTGCTACTTTGAATCGCTAGGTTTCCCGGATCATCAGCAAGGCAAGTAACACTTTGATCATGCTTTCCAGCTACCCAGTTTTATTGCATTAGATCAATACTCACACATTGCATGATTAGGATCTAATTAAATTGTGGGTTTGGGAAGTAGATGAGGTAGAATCTATTACCTGTTATTATCAAACCTTTGGGAGTTATTTCTACGTTCACTTATTATGCCATGCTATGCTAGTAGACGTGGATTGGGTGAGTGTATCCATGACAGATGTGAGGTTGTTAATTAATGGTTTATTTAAGGTGGCAACTTAAACACACATCTGGGTGGATTGAGGCACCTGGGCAGGGATTGCCTGTTTTTCTTTTGGACCACCACCCAGGCTCAAAGGGATCATGAGATTATTCATGCTAGAAACTTCCGTGTGCAGCCACAAGCTATTATGGGCTCTAGCATAGTTGATTAAGTTGTGTGAACTCTTACCGTGGTAGACTAGCAGATGTAGGGGAAAGTAGGTGTAACGGTCTACCCGATCGTAAGGTGCTAGCACTTCTGAAAGACTATGTCTCGGTCATCCATCTTCTCAAACACCATGTAGTGCGAGAAACCAAACGGAGGCGATCGAGTCTTGTGGGGAAAAGTGCGCAAACCTCTGCCGAGTGTATAAACTAATCATGATTAGCTGTGTCCCCGGTTATGGACATCTTGAGTATCTAGTACCTGGATTATCATGTGAATCTCAACATGTTACTCCAAAATTTAATTTTGTTGGGTTTTGTTTAATGATGATGCTTAATCGGGATTGAGATTGCTGTCAACCATTGTCAATGTTTAACAACTACCATGATAGTTAAATAAAATTTATTCCTTTGCAATAGGGAAAAATTGGCTTTACGCAAAACTTTAACCATAGAGCTTTCCACCAGCCAAATATGCATATAGAATAGCCTGTTTCATTCCATTACTCTCTCTATGTGTTACTTTGCCAGCATATTCCATGTGCTGACCCGTTTCGGGCTGCAATGTTAATGTTGCAGACTTTTCAGATGATGATTAAGGAGTTTTTAGGTCGTGGTTCTATACTCAGTGATGCTATTGGAGTTGATGGACTCACTTATCTTCCAAGCCTTCCGTTGTTATCGTTATTAGATGGCCTTAAGCCATATCTATTGTAATAAGTTCTCTTTTGAGACACTCGATGTAATAAGTGTGTGATTGCTACTCTGTTATAAATCCTTCAAGTACTGTGTGGTGTCAGCATTACTGATCCAGGGATGACACCTGAGCACAGAGATTGGGCCGTTTGAGGTCTGGTCGCTACAAGATGGTATCAGAGCACACGCTGACTGTAGGACACGACCACTAAGCTAAAGACCTAGATCACTACTCACTCTCTTCTCTTTCTGACTTCTCATCTTTTCTACTCTTTTAGGATGGTGGATGCAAGGAACAAGTTCACGCAACCGGATGAAGATACACCGTTTAGACGTCACCTGAAGGAAGTCACTAGATACCTAAACATAGGAGTACCAAGCTTCACCGGAACCTACAACGCCACTTTACCTGAAGAGGAGCACTGGATGATTCAAGTTCAAGTTCCAGGAAGGACATTCATGCCAGTCACTGAGCCCATAGAGTTTTCTTTTGATGCACCAACTTGGAGTCTAGGAAAGAGCATGGCAGCTCACGTCGCCATGGGACGTATTGGAGAAGTCTACCGCAATGATCTTAAGGATACTATCTACCAGATTTGTGGGCGCCGAGATGAGCACTGGGAGATGATCAGCACCAGAAAGGATAGATCACTCGCAGCTTTTATCTAGGAGTTAAACCAGCACATTCGATGACAGGAGAACCAGATGTGCGCCGACATGATAGATCTGAAGAAGGCAAGGACAAAAATCAAAGAACTGGAGGAAGAACTCAAGGCTACACATGAAGATTATGAAGAGGAAATTGAAGTATTAGTGGAGAAGAATGACGATCTGATCAAGAAGATCAGAATATTTATGGGAGGCCCTACACCAGTAGAAGAAGATGAAGAACCCAAGGAGATTCGTCCGTAAGACTACATCATCATCGACGACACCGACTCGGATCCAGATGATAGAGATGATGACTATGTTGATGAAGCTGGAGCAGATATCATGGAGTCTGCAACCAAAGAATATTTTTAGACCACCTCATGAGTAGTAGTAGTCCACCATGTAAATATAGTAGTCCGAGCACTTTTGCGATAGTTAGATCGATTGTATGCCTTTGTTTGATTGATTGAATGAAGTGAATTGTTTGCTTTTGCCTCATGTGCATATGGGTAGTGTTTTCTCTTTAGACCCCTCTCTATTATTAAATCTCATCTTTTCTAAAACCTCAGATGCCTCCGAGACATGACCCCGGATTTACCTTCCCACCGGAGCTCACCCAGTTGATCCAGCAGCAGAACACATTGATGCATTTGTTAGTCCAAAATCAGAATCAGGGGAACAACAACAACAACCCACCACCACCACCTGTTGACCACTTAGCCCGTTTTCTTAGGCTGAATCCGCCGGTGTTTTCCAGTAGCACCGAGCCGATAGTATCAAATGATTGGCTCCGCAAGACAGCTAGGGAGTTGACCACAGCAGGATGCATGGATGCGGAAAAGGTGAAGTTTGCCGCACATCAGCTTGAAGGACCCGCAACATCATGGTGGGAGAATTTCACAGCCACTTTCCCTGTCGACACTGTCACGTGGGACAAGTTTCAGCAGGCTTTTCGAACTGCCCATGTTTCAGCAGGAGCTATGGCCATAAAGAAGCGAGAGTTCGCAACTTGCGCCAAGGAGGACGGACAGTTGGCCAGTATGTGGAGGACTTTAGTAAACTAGCATGTTATGCCCCAGATGACGTTGCTACGGATGCAGCTAAGTAGGAGAAGTTTCTGGAAGGACTGAATGATGAGTTGAGCATGTAGTTGATGGTAGCAACCTTCAACAACTACCAGGAGTTGGTAGATCGTGCTCTCATGATTGAAGGGAAGCAACTGCAGATTGAGAATCGCAAGAGGAAGTATGGACAAGGGAAGCACAATTCAGGAGCTCAGCAGAAGCCACATTTTACCCCTAGACCAGGAGGACATTTTCAGCATACCCATGGAGGAGGTAGCTCGCACAATCACAATGGCACCAAGAATGGTAATGGTAATGGAGGAAGCAACAGCCAGAACCGCACCAACCCATCGACCCCAGCCAAGAGAGACCTGAGCCAAGTCACTTGCTTTAAGTGCCAGAAGACCGGACATTATGCCAATGAATGTCCTGAATCCCAGAATGGAAATGGCAATGGAAGCTCTGGGAAGAAGCCGAACCCTTTCAATAGGGGACAGGTGAACCTCGTTAACGTGGAGGAGGTTGAAGAGCAGCCGGATGCAGTAATCGGTAAGTTTTTGGTTAAGTCATTTACTGCACTTGTTCTTTTTGATACCAGTGCATCACATTCATACATATCAAGGGGATTTGTGGATAAGTATAACCTGCCCACCAAAGTCCTATGTTAGTAAGCTCACCCGGAGTGGAGTATATGGCTAGCCAAGGATGTTTTCAAGTGCCATTAAGTATAGGTAGGCATGTGTTCCCCTCGGATTTGATAATATTGGAATCACAAGGTTTGGATGTAATTCTGGGTATGGATTGGTTGTCGATGTATGGAGGAAACATCGATTGCGCCAGTAAGTCGATCTTGCTTACCACCCCAGAAGGGAGAAGGATCAAGTATGTATCCCGACATGTGCCGAAGAGGACTCAAGTAAATTGTTTAACAGGAGTTGTGCAGGAGGAAGTACCAGTAGTGAAGGATTTCTCCGAAGTATTTCCAGAAGAGTTGCCAGGCATGCCACCGGATAGATATATTGAGTTTTTGATTGAGCTTTTGCCAGGCACAGGGCCAATATCAAAGAGACCATATAGGATGCCTGCAAAGGATTTGGTGGAAATCAAGAAGCAGATTAAGGAGTTACTGGATAAGGGATATATTCGCCCAAGTTCATCGCCTTGGGGATCACCAGTACTTCTAGTGGAAAAGAAGGATGGATCGTTAACGATGGTTGTTGATTATCGAGGATTGAATGAAGTAACCATCAAGAACAAGTACCCACTACCAATGATCAATGATCTGTTTGATTGATTGCAAGGAACTAAGGTATTTTCCAAGATCGATCTGCGATCAGGATACCACCAGTTGAAGATTCGAGAACAGGATATACCTAAGACGGCTTTTACCACCAGGTATGGGCTATACGAGTATACCGTTATGTCATTTGGTCTGACTAACGCACCTGCATATTTTATGAACATGATGAACAAAGTGTTTATGGAGTTCTTGGATAAGTTCGTCGTAGTGTTCATTAATGATATCCTGGTTTACTCGAAGAATGAAGAGGAGCATAAGGAGCATTTGCATTTGGTTCTTGGAAAGCTCAGAGAACATCAATTATATGCCAAATTTAGCAAATGTGAGTTTTGGTTGAAAGAAGTTGGATTTCTCGGACACGTTATATCCGGAGAAGGTATAGCAGTAGATCCCACTAAAGTTGAAACCGTGACCAAGTGGGAAGTGCCAACAACAGTTGGAGAGATCCGGAGTTTTCTTGGACTCGCAAGATACTACCGGAGGTTTATTAAGAATTTCTCAAAGATTGTGAAGCCTATGACGGAGTTGTTGTAGAAGGATACCAAGTTCAAATGGACTGAGGAATGTGAGGCTAGTTTCCAGAAGTTGAAGAAACGTTTGGTTACCTCACCAGTGTTGATTTTACCGGATCAAACCAAGGATTATGAGGTGTATTGTGATGCTTCACGTCGAGGACTTGGAGCAGTGCTTATGCAGGAAGGAAGAGTTGTTTCATATGCCTCACGACAGCTTAAGCCCCATGAGTTGAATTATGCTACGCATGATTTGGAGTTAGTAGCCGTAGTGCATGCATTGAAGACTTGGAGACATTTTCTGATTGGAAAGCATTGCGAGGTGTACACGGATCACAAGAGTTTGAAATATATTTTCACACAGAAGGAGTTGAACCTCAGACAAAGAAGATGGTTGGAGCTCATCAAGGATTATGATATGAAATTGCATTATCACCCCGGAAAGGCTAACGTAGTAGCTGACGTGTTGAGCCGTAAGAGCCATGTCAACACCCTAATGACGGGAGATTTACCAAGGGAGTTAGCCGAAAATCTTCGAGAGCTATGTTTGGAAATAGTTCCAAGAGGTCATGTAGCGGCATTGGAGATTCAGTCTACTTTGATGGATAAGATCAGAGAAGCTCAAAAGACTGACACGGAGATTGGTTCTATTAAGGAGAAAATGAGCAAAGGAAAAGCTAAGGGATTTCGTGAGGATGAGCACGATACCTTATGGTTTGAAGACCGTGTCTATGTACCAAATGATTCGGAGATCAGGAAGTTAATTTTTCAAGAGGCCCATGATTCACCGTATTCGATTCACCCAGGAAATACCAAGATGTATTTGGATTTGAAGGATATTTTCTGGTGGACCGGAATGAAGAAGGATATTGCGGAATATGTAGCGGTTTGTGATGTATGTCAGAGAGTAAAGGCAGAGCATCAGAAGCCAGCAGGATTGCTACAGCCATTGCCGATACCCAAATGGAAGTGGGATAAGTTAGGCATGGATTTTATTACAGGATTGCCCAGAACACGTACAGGCTATGACTCGATGTGGGTTGTAGTCGATCGTTTGACAAAGGTAGCTCATTTCATTCCAGTAAAGACTACCTATACCAGTGCAAAGTTGGCAAAGATATATATGACCATAATTGTTTGTCTGCATGGAGTTCCAAGGAGCATAGTATCAGATAGAGGAACCCAATTTACCTCAAAGTTCTGGAATCAGTTGCATGAAACTTTGGGAACCAGACTGGAGTTTAGCACAGCTTTCCACCCGCAGATAGATGGACAAACTGAGAGAGTCAATCAGATTTTGGAGGATATGCTAAGAGCTTGTGCGCTAGATTACGGATCTAGTTGGGACGAGAATTTGCCGTATGTAGAGTTCTCTTACAACAACAGCTATCAATCCAGTTTGAAGATGGCCCCTTTCAAAGCCTTGTATGGAAGGAGGTGCAGGACCCCATTGTCCTAGGATGAAGTTGGAGACCGCCAGTTGTTTGGACCGGATCTGATAAAGGAGTCTGAACATAAAGTGAAATTGATTCATGATAGGCTCAAGGTAGCCCAATCCAGGCAGAAGAGCTACACAAATTCTAAACGCAAGGAGATAGTTTACGAAGTCAGAGACCAAGTTTATCTTCGAGTATCTCCACTTCGAGGAGTTAAGCGCTTTGGAGTTAAGGGAAAGTTAGCGCCACGTTCTGTAGGCCCATACAAAGTTTTGGAGCATATGGGAGAAGTAGCCTACAAGTTGGAATTGCCCGAAGGATTGTCGGGAGTTCACGACGTGTTCCATGTATCCTAGTTGAAGAAGTGCCATGAAGAGATGGCTGACATACCGCTGAGAGATACGGTACCATTGGAAGCAATTCAGTTGGACAGTGATTTGACCTATGAGGAGAAACCAGTTAAGATTCTAGAGTATGCCAGTCGAGTCACCCGCAGCAAGATTATCAAGTTTTGCAAGGTTTAGTGGAGCCACCACACGGAGGATGAAGCCACCTGGGCACGAGAGGAAGATTTGCTGAAGGACCACCCTCACCTATTTTCTAGCCAACCCGAATCTCGAGGGCGAGATTCATCTTAAGGGGGTAGGTTTGTAACATCCCAAATTTTCAATTTGGAATGTTATACACTAGATCATCATTGCATATCATATTTATTGCATTTTGGTTGATCCTAGAAAATTCTACGCAACTCAAGGACCTCGGAGAGAGTTGGGGATTTCGTTATTTTCATATTTGAGTTTTCTCAAATTTTGAAAATAGGATCATTTGATTTTATTTATTTTATCTTCAATTATTTCTATTACAAACATATGAGAGAGGGAATAAAATGAATTTCCCAAAATAAAGACATACTGAGGATTTAATAAAAAAATCAAACAAGATTTTATTTTGGTTTTATTTGCTATTTTATTTGAATTTAGGAAAAATGCGTGTTTTTCAAAATTGCACTTAGGCCCCAAATAAATGTTCATCCTGTGCGGCTTGATTTTAGAAGCCGGGGAAAATTTATTTCGGGATTTTTGGAGTCCGTTTAGTATTTCTTTTGTTTTTTTCCGACCGTAACTATTTAAAAAAAAGTCCGAACCGACCTTGGGCCGTAACCGGCCAGGACTCCTCCTGGCCGGGCCTTTTTATAGCGCCCCGAGGACCCGGCCGAAGCCCAAGCCGCCCCACCCAAAAACCCTAACCTTAGCCAGCCCCGCCGCCGCACTCCGCCGCCGCGGCTGCC
>NC_057809.1:88340975-88350401 GCF_018294505.1 Triticum aestivum
GGACCCGCAGCCGCTCGCCGGACCCGCAGCCGCCCGCCGGACCGCCGCCGCCGCCGTTCGGTGGAGTCGCCGGAGGTAGTTTTTTTTTCTCCTTTGGTTTTTCTCGAAAAACCGTTCGGTTTTCCGACAGTTTTGCTTGTTTTTTTAGTTTTGGTTTTTTTAAATAGATCAGTTTTTCCGGTTTATTTAATTAGCGAGCGTTCGCCCGTTCGTCGTTTTAACGAACGTTCGTCATTTTTCTTTTCTCGGATTAAATCCACGATTTTTCTGATCGCAATTTCTGATCCGATTTTCGTATTAGTCTAACTTTTCGCTCATTTATCGGAATCAGGCGATTCAAGCACCTGGAGTTTCGTCTCGAAACCCTCTTTCTGTTTAACCAACTAAAACAAGTTTTCACCACTGTAAAAATTGCCCTAGATCTAGAATAGTAAATGAAGAGTGTTTCTTTTGCCGTTTGTCTTTCGTTGCTTCGTTCGGTTTGATTCTTTTTGCCAACCGGAGTTCTTAAGTTGAACTTTTTGGTTAGATCTCTTATTTGAGTTTTACCTATGCATTAGTTTAGTACTTATTGTATGCTTGTTTGTTTGTGATAGAGTACCCGGAGTGCGCCGCTTGCTACTTCGAATCGCTAGGTTTCCCGGATCATCAGCAAGGCAAGTAACACTTTGATCATGCTTTCAAACTACCCAGTTTTATTGCATTTAGATCAATCCTCACACATTGCATGATTAGGATCTAATTAAATTGTGGGTTTGGGAAGTAGATGAGGTAGAACCTATTACTTGTTATTTCCAAACCTTTGGGAGTTATTTCTACGTTTGCTTATTATGCCATGCTATGCTAGTAGACGTGGATTGGGTGAGTGTATCCATGACAGATGTGAGGTTGTTAATTAATGGTCTATTTAAGGTGGCAACTTAAACACACATCTGGGTGGATTGAGGCACCTGGGTATTCCAACGATTGCCTATTTTTCTTTTGGACCGCCACCCAGGCTCAAAGGGATCATGAGATTATTCATGCTAGAAACTTCCGTGTACAGCCACAAGCTATTATGGGCTCTAGCATAGTTTATTAAGTTGTGCGAATTCTTACAGTGGTAGACCAGCAGATGTAGGGGAAAGTAGGTGTAACGGTCTACCCGATCGTAAGGTGCTAGCACTTCTGAAAGACTATGTCTCGGTCATCCGTCTTCTCAAACACCATGTAGTGCGAGAAACCAAACGGAGGCGGTCGAGTCTTATGGGGAAAAGTGCGCAAACCTCTGCAGAGTGTATAAACTAATCATGATTAGCCGTGTCCCCGGTTATGGACATCTTGAGTATCTAGTACCTGGATTATCATGTGAATCTCAACATGTTAGTCTAAAATTTAATTTTGTTGGGTTTTGTTTAATGATGATGCTTAATCGGGATTGAGAATGCTGTCAACCATTCTCAATGTTTAACAACTACCATGATAGTTAAGTAAAATTTATTTCTTTGCAGTAGGGAAAAATTGGCTTTACGCAAAACTGTAACCATAGAGCTTTCCACCAGCCAAATATGCATATAGAATAGCCTGTTTCATTCCATTACTCTCTCTATGTGTTACTTTGCCAGCATATTCCATGTGCTGACCCGTTTCGGGCTGCAACGTTAATGTTGCATACTTTTCGGACAACGATTAAGGAGTTTTTAGGTCGTGGTTCTATACTCAGTGATGCCGTTGGAGTTGATGGACTCACTTATCTTCCAAGCCTTCCGTTGTTATCGTTATTAGATGGCCTTAAGCCATATCTATTGTAATACGTTCTCTTTTGAGACACTCGATGTAATTAGTGTGTGATTGCTACTCTGTTATAAATCCTTCAAGTACTGTGTGGTGTCAGCATTACTGATCCAGGGATGACACCTGAGCACAGAGATTGGACCGTTTGAGGTCTGGTCGCTACAGTATAGCAGTTGATTTATTAGCCATTTGCAAAGATATTTCAGTAGGTGTTAACTTATTCAAGTCAAGTCTACGATATAAAGAAAGAGGCATAACACTAACACCGGCTCCAAGATCACATAAAGCAGTTTTAATATAATTTCTTTTAATGGAGCAAGTTATAGTAGGTACTCCAGGATCTCCAAGTTTCTTTGGTATTCCACCCTTAAAAGTATAATTAGCAAGCATGGTGGAAATCTCAGCTTCCGGTACCTTTCTTTTTTTACTAATGATATCCTTCATATATTTAGCATAAGGATTTGTTTTGAGCACATCAGTTAATCGCATACGCAAAAAGATAGGCCTAATCATTTCAGCAAAGCGCTCAAAATCCTCATCATCCTTTTTCTTGGATGGTTTTGGAGGAAAAGGCATGGGTTTCTGAACCCAAGGTTCCCTTTCTTTACCATGTTTCCTAGCAACAAAGTATCTTTTATCATAACATTGATTCTTTGATTGTGGGTTATCAAGATCAACATCAGGTTCAATTTCTACATCATTGTCATTACTAGGTTGAGCATCATCATGAACATTATCATTAATATTTTCATTAGGTTCATGTTCATTACCAGATTGTGTTTCAGCATCAGACATATATATATCATTTGGATTATCAGGTGGTTCAGCAATAGGTTCACTAGAAGTTTGCATAGTTCTATCATTTTTCTTCTTCTTCTTTTTAGAAGAACTAGGAACATCAATATTATTTCTCTGAGAATCTTGCTCGATTCTCTTAGGGTGGCCTTCAGGATACAAAGGTTCCTGAGTCATTCTACCAGTTCTAGTAGCCACTCTAACAGCATAATTATTTTTCTTACTATTCATTTCGTCAAGCACTTCCTTTTGAGCATTAAGTACTTGTTCTACTTGTGTGGTAACCATAGAAGCATGTTTGCTAACAAGTTTAAGTTCACCTTTAATATTAGCCATATAATCACCCAGGCGTCTAATCATATAAGCATTTTCTTTTAATTGTCTACCAAAGTAAGCATTGAAGTCGTCTTGCTTAAACATAAAATTATCAAACTCATCCAAGCACTGACTAGCAATTTTAGTAGGAGGGACTTCAGCTTTATCATATGTATAGAGAGAATTTACCTTTACTACCTGTGTCGGGATATCGGGATCAGGAGGTTCTTCAGTAAATAAAGAATTGAGATCATATGTTTCTTCAACAGGCGGTATATTAATACGATGTATTTCTTCAATAGGAGGTAAATTCTTAACATCTTCAGCTTTAATTTCTTTTCTATCATAGATTTCTTTGCCTCTTGCGTATCTTCGTGACTGAGGAATAGAACACCTCTCTTCTTCGGAGTTGGTTTAGGAATAGACTCAGTAATTGGAGCAGGAGCTGGCTCAGGAGGTGCCCAATTATTTTCATTTGTCAACATATTATTCAATAGAGTTTCAGCTTCATCCGGTGTTCTTTCCCTGAAAAGAGAACCAGCACAACTATCCAGGTAATCTCTGGAAGCATCGGTTAGTCCATTATAAAAGATATCAAGTATTTCGGGTTTCTTAAGAGGATGATCAGGCAAATCATTAAGTAACTTGAGAAGCCTCCCCCAAGCTTGTGGGAGACTCTCTTCTTTAATTTCCCTCAAAGCATCTTGTTTCTTATGAGCAGGGAAATATTTAGCAGAGAAGTAATAAATCATATCCTGGGGACAGCGCACACAACCAGGATCAAGAGAATTAAACCATATCTTAGCATCACCCTTTAATGAGAATGGAAATATTTTGAGTATATAAAAGTAACACGATCTCTCATCATTAGTGAACAGGGCAGCTATATCATTTAACTTAGTAAGATGTGCCACAACAGTTTCAGATTCATAGCCATAAAACGGATCAGATTCAACCAAAGTAATTATATCAGGATCAACAAAGAATTCATAATCCTTATCAGGAACACATATAGGTGAAGTAGCAAAAGCAGGGTCGGGTTTCATTTTATCTCTAAGTGATTCTTTGTTCCATTTAACTAATAACCTCTTAAGCTCATATCTATCCCTGTAAGCTAAAATAGCAGCAGAAGATTCCATATCAAAAAGATAACCCTCAGGAATAACAGGCATATTTTCATCATCACTATCATCATCGTATTCAGATTCAATAATTTCTCTTTCTCTAGGCCTAGAAATTTGTTCATCAAGAAATTCACCAAGGGGCACAGTACTATCAGGCATAGAAGCAGTTTCATCATAAGTATCATGCATAGCAGAAGTGGCATCATTAATAACATGCGACATATCAGAACGAATAGCAGAAGCAAGTTTAGGTGTCGCTAGCCTACTCATAACAGAAGGTGAATCAAGTGCAGAGCTAAATGGCAGTCCCTTACCTCCCCTCGTAGTTGAGGGATAAATTGTTGTCTTAGCGTCTTTCAAGTTCTCCATAGTGTCCGGCAGATATAAATCCCAAGTGACTGAAAGAATAGAGCTATGATCCCCGGCAACGGCGCCAGAAATTTGTCTTGATAACCCACAAGTATAGGGGATCGCAACAGCTTTCGAGGGTAGAGTATTCAACCCAAATTTATTGATTCGACACAAGGGGAGCCAAAGAATATTATCAAGTATTAGCAGCTGAGTTGTCAATTCAACCACACCTGGAAACTTAGTATCTGCAGCAAAGTGTTTAGAAGCAAAGTAATATGATAGTAGTGGTAGCGGCAACAAAAGTAAAGACATCAAAAGTAATGTTTTTGGTATTTTGTAGTGATTGTAACAGTAGCAGCGGGAAAGTAAATAAGCAAGAACCAGTAAATGGAAAACTCGTAGGCACCGGATCAGTGATGGATAATTATGCCGGATGCGGTTCATCATGTATCAGTCATAACATAAGGTGACACAGAACTAGCTCCAATTCATCAATGTAATGTAGGCATGTATTCCGTATATAGTCATACGTGCTTATGGAAAAGAACTTGCATGACATCTTTTTTCCTACCCTCCCGTGGCAGCGGGGTCCTATTGGAAACTAAGGGATATTAAGACCTCCTTTTAGTAGAGAACCGGAACAAAGCATTAGCACATAGTGAATACATGTACTCCTCAAACTATGGTCATCACCGGGAGTGGTCCCGATTATTGTGACTTCGGGGTTGCCGGATCATAACACATAGTAGGTGACTATAGACTTGCAAGATAGGATCAAGAACTCACATATATTCATGAAAACATAATAGGTTCAGATCTGAAATCATGGCACTCGGGCCCTAGTGACAAGCATTAAGCATAGCAAAGTCATAGCAACATCAATCTTAGAACATAGTGGATACTAGGGATCAAACCCTAACAAAACTAACTCGATTACATGATAAATCTCATCCAACCCATCACCGTCCAGCAAGCCTACGATGGAATTACTCACGCACGGCGGTGAGCATCATGAAATTGGTAATGGAGGATGGTTGATGATGACGACGGTGATGAATCCCCCTCTCCGGAGCCCCGAACAGACTCCAGATCAGCCCTCCCAAGAGGTTTTAGGGCTTGGCGGCGGCTCCGTATCGTAAAACACGATGATTTCTTCTCTCTGATTTTTTTCTCTCCAAAAGCAAATATATAGAGTTGGAGTTGGCGTCGGAGGGCATCCAGGGGACCCACGAGGTAGGGGGGCGCACCCTAAAGGGGGGCGGGGGGCGCCCCCCACCCTCGTGGACAGGGTGTGGGCCCCCTGGTCTTCATCTTTGGCGAGGATTTTTTATTATTTTTTCTAAGATGTTCCGTGGAGTTTCAGGTCATTCCGAGAATAGTTGTTTTCTGCACATAAAACAACACCATGGCAATTCTGCTGAAAACAGTATCAGTCCGGGTTAGTTCCATTCAAATCATACAAGTTAGAGTCAACAAGGGCAAAAGTGTTTGGAAAAGTAAATACGACGGAGACGTATCATCCATTGCAACCCTTTTCTCATGTCTTTCAACCTACAGGGTTCTCGTGATGTTCCTTGTTCCTCTTTTCTAACAGAGTGTTTTCAAATTCGATCATCTCCGTTGTATTCTTTCTCAAAATGGTTTTAACATTTCAAGGTTCTTTCGTTTCACTCGTTTGTCAAAGAAGCAACTTTAATTTACCTCTTCTCTTCCCTTCCGTTTCCCTCCGGTGCCATCCTAGATGTCGGGACGAGATCCTCTTGTAGTGGTGGAGTGTTGTGACGACCCAAGACCGAGACCTCCATTATTATTTTTATTTTGTGTTATGTTCATGCATGCTTGCTCGCTTGTGATGTTTGTTTTATTTTATTTTGCATCATGCATCTTCTCCATACCATTGTTGTGTTTGTTTAACTTAGTTGCTCATGTGCATTGCAACTTCTTTTCTTCTCTTGATCCTTCCATCAACCCCATGCTCACTTCCAACTTGGTTTCACCCAAGTTTCAAATCCCTATGCCACTTCCTTCTTTCCCTTTTATCTATTTATTTGAGTTGCAAATAGATTTGCTCAAATAAATGTTCATCTTTTGCCCATAAATCATATTTATTATGTAGGGTAATCCTATAAAATTTAAGCCCATTTGGATTCAGTTTGGTTAGGTTATAAATTCATGCAAGTTTGAA
This sequence comes from Triticum aestivum, assembly GCF_018294505.1. NCBI lineage: Eukaryota > Viridiplantae > Streptophyta > Magnoliopsida > Poales > Poaceae > Triticum > Triticum aestivum. The sequence goes on from NC_057809.1 coordinate 88,347,519, forward strand.
TTAAATTCGAACATGTTTAAATTTATAGTCTGTAAAAAATTCCAAACTAATTTTATTAAATCGGGCATATTTCATGTTTTCCAGAAATATGTCCCTCCATCCCTACTTCAACCCCAGACCCTCTGTACTTTTCTCTCTATTTCTGTTTATGCAATAAATAGAAAGGGAAGAGGTAAATCAGATAAGTGAGGGAAGCCCAGCTGGGCCTCCCAGCCTCCCGCGTCGGCCCACCTAGGCCACTTGGGCCTCCTGCAGCCGCACCCTGCTCAAACCCTAGTCCCCGTCGCTGCATCTCCATCGATCCCTCTCCCTCGCATACTCCCACACCGCCGCCAGCAGCGCCACAAGCACACACGCATCGCGCCTTGCCCGATCCCCATCTCCCTCCGCTCCATCTCCTCACCCTCTCGTTCTCCCAGCGTACCCGCGCGCGCCATGGCGTCCACCAGTTACGTCACGCAGGCCGGCCACCGGAGTTGTTGTCGGCTGCTGCCCCACAGCTCCCTGCCTCCCGCTCCCTCCTTGATTCAGTTCGAGAGGAGCTCGAATCCCAAGCCGACCCTAAGCGCTTCCTCAGCCTCGCGCATGCCCCTGCTCATGGCCTCCCGAGCACACGACAAGCAGCACCGCCGCCGGGAATGGACCCAGCAGCTATGGATTCGTCTAGTTCAGTCCCTGCCGGAGCTGCACCTGAGCTCCTCCTCCTTGCCTCGTCCGCGCTGGAAGCGGCCTCCCACGCCCCAGCATCGTCGCCGGCCACCACCAGCATCTCCGGCACCGCCTCTTGCTGGTCACCTCCACCCCCTGGACCCGCTGGTTCTCCTCGTCACCGTGCCGTGCACCTTCTCATCGCCCTGCCTCCATGTCCACTGTGTGCGCCAGCGCCCATGTCCGAGCACCACGTTTTCTCCGCTGCCCCGTGCACCTTTGGCTACTTCCCGTCGCACCATCGTCTCCTTGCTGCTGCCCGCCTGAGGCCCTTTTGTCTCGCTGAGTTTTGTATTGCCAAGAACGACACGCCAAGACCCGTATCCGGACCGTCAAGCATCTTCTCCGAGAATTTTGCCAAGTACCAAGTACCACAACATGACGACCCTCGCAAGACCAAGTTCCTCTATGATATGTGGACGACAACCGGCGCCGAAGACCCATGAACCAATAACGTCAAGTTTGACTACTGGCGACGTGCACTTCGCCAAGTACCATGCCGTTTCTGGAAGAATCGCCAACATCAAGTTCTCTACCATGAACGGTTACAGTGTTGTGGATCCGGCAAGTACCCTCTCCGGATCGCCATGTTCGACTACCGATGACATATACCACTACCATCGCCGAGATCGCGAGAACCTCTACTTCCCCTTCAAAACGTGTACCACTACCGCCGCCTGAACGTCTACAGAACATGTACCACGACCATCACTGAAGACCCCATGGACGTCAAGTTCCGTGTCGTGACCCCGAACATCTACGGACATGAACCACTACTTCCCTCGATGACCCATGAACGACTACTTCCTCTATGAACCGATCCAGTTTGAAACACACGCTTTGAAGGTATAACCGCCGAGAACGACCGTCCGTGGACGAATGCTTGTGTTGTATGAGATGCATGGTTGGTTGTTGTATTCGCCCGTGAACATTAGTTGTTCCTCCTCGTTGCCATGCCGTCCACCCGTGGGAACCCGGTAACTGGGATCACCCCACCATCTTTTGCACGCTCCCGTCACACTTCCTTTGCACCGGTATCTCCGTGAGCTACCGGAACCGATATGTTGTCGTGGCATCATTTTCGGATTCATTGTCGTGGCACCCCTTTCGTTTCCGCCACGATGACAGATGCTTCATAACATGCTCTTATCAACATTTTCATAAAACTTGCACATGTCATCCGCATCATGATAATAACATTTAAAATGTTTAAATTGTTGTTTGCTTCAATTGCTAAATGACATGTGGGGAGTTACCAGAATGGGTATTTGTTGTTTCCGGCCTCACTTAAAATTGCCTAAAATGTGTAGTTTACTTCTGCCTCACCCCTTGCCATGTTAAGAACATTTAATATTGTTGAGTACCTAAACGGGAGAGAACTAAATAATTAAATGTGGTGTTTCTTCAATATGCAACCTGTTACATATTGAGCTCCACTTAATTTGTAGTATTGTTTGTGCATATTGCCATGCCATGCATCTTTAAATCGGACATGCATCATATTTGATTGTGCATCATGCCATGTTTATGCTTGTTGGTTTACCATGTTGTTTGCTCCTTTCCGGTTCTTCTTCTTCGGGTTAGTTCCGATAACGTCGCGTTTGTGAGGATCCGTTCGACTACGTCCGTTTGTCTTCTTCATGGACTCGTTCTTCTTCCTTGCGGGATCTCAGGCAAGATGACCCACTACAAAAAAAAGACACATCCGTGACATTTTGGGCCGAACGAATTTTTTTTCTGTCATACATATGACACTTCTATGATGATAATTGTAACAAAACCCGGTATCATCATAGATGTGGTGGGCTCCTACTTCTATGACAAAAAATCATGACAGAAAATGGGCTTTTCGTCCTGGGTGGGCCGGAGACGCAGCTGCATGACATTCTTTGGGTCGTCCATGATGGAAAAACCATGGTAGAAGCGAGGGGGAGGAAAATTTCGGGGAGTTCCCGGTTACGGTGGGAGGTCGGGGGCCGAGCGATGCGTGTTTCTCTCATACACGTACGCGCGTGTGTGCGAGGCGTTGGCTCTAACTAAACCCGAGCGACACGCTGGGCTCTAACTGAACCGGAGCGATTGCACTGTAGGCTACGCGTTACTGAACCCGAGCGATTGATCGATGGCTGTTAACTGAATCCGATCGAGCGATTCCTTCGCTACTGCTGCTAACCG
>NC_057809.1:88350724-88367230 GCF_018294505.1 Triticum aestivum
GTGGTTGAACATGACCCCGTGGTGTGGAGGGCCGGATGAACAGTAGACGGTGGAGGGGTGCCCGTGGAGGGGTGGTTGAACAGGACCCCATGGTGTGGAGGGCTGGATGAACAGTAGACGTTGGAGGGGTGGTTGAACAGTAGCCGGTGGAGTAGCGCGCGATGGAGGATGGATGAACAGGAGCCCGTGGAGGCTGGATGAACAGGAGCCCGTGGAGGCTGGAGGAGGTCGACGGTGGAGATGAACAATATCCTATGGAGTCCCGTTTTGCGGTACGCCACACCCCTCCCGATGAACAGAACCCCCGTTTCGACCGTAGCGCTCCAACACAAGTCCGTTTCCTCTGTTTTGCGGTACGCGACACCCCTCTCTATCAACATAACCCCCGTTTCGACTGTAGGAGGTCCGTTTCCTCTGTTTTGCGGTATGCAGACCCCTCCTGATGAACAGGATCCCGTTTCGAAGGTGGCCGGTCGAACACAAGGCTGTTTCCTCCGTTCTGCGGTACGCCAGGCCTCGTTTCCATCGCCTGTTCCGTCCAAGCCCTCCCGATGAACACGACGCATTCCGTTGCCTCCCCATGAACACAACGCATTCCGTTGCCTCCCCATGAACACGACGACAACGTTGTTTCTCCGTTCCGACCCAGCCATGTACACGAGCCGTGGCCGTACGTATGCGCGAGTAGGCGTTCGAGACCCCGCCCGTATGTACACATACGTGGCCGTATTTTCTTTCTTGCACCCTGGCCGTTGTACGTACGTGTACATGCTACGTGCGCGCCTCTACATCGACCAGTATGTACGTACACGTTCGCGACCAGAATGACAACACTACGTACGCTTCGACCAGGTGGGTCCCAACTGTCAGGCACTTCCTTGCCTGCGAAGATGTAGCTGGTCGGTCCCAACAGTCAGGGGGCGAATCGTTTGTTTTTTTGCCCGGACGCACTTCCTTGCGTGCGAAGATGTAGCTGGTGGGTCCCAGCAGTCAGGGAAACATTTTTTCGTGAAATACGGTGGCCCGTTCGGTGGGTCCCGCTGTCAGGTGGAGGAATAATTATTTTTCACGTAATAAGGAGGCACTTCCTTGCTGCGGCCGTGGACCCAGCTGTCAGCCTCTCCACGTACAGTCCACGTCCGATGGAAGCTGTTCCTTGACCACGTTGACCATGCCGCGCCGAGAGCACCAGGGCGGTGGACGACGGCGAGGCCTAGGAAGGGGACGACGCGGAGCCGGGGAAGACGCGACAGTGGATGCCCACGCGTAGAGGAGTACGAGGGTTCACTGGTTCGCTGCGGTGTGAGGCTGTCGTCACCGCAGAATAATAGGGGGTGTGGGTGAGCAGAGGGATGGCCTGGCCAGCAATGGGAGTAGTAGGGGGCGGTGAGACCTCCGCCGCATCGCAGCCGGCCACGGGAGGCAGGAGCATGAGGCACGACCGACGTTGGTTTGGGCGGCTGGAGCAAGAAGACCAGAGGTTGAAGAAGCACTACGGCCGTTGGATGGACATCGTACGGTCACTGGACCTAGAATCGTGCATATTGACTAAGTTGACAAAGCTCTCCGTCCCCGTCAACTTAGTAGGCCCACAAGTCAGCCTCCCACCAAGGTGGGTCCCAGCTAGCAGGGGGTATTCATTTTTCTGAGCGTAATAAGGAGGCACTTCCTTGCGTGCGAAGATATAGCTGGTGGGTCCGAGCTGTCAGCGGCGGTAACATTTTTTCGTAAAATACAGAGGCCCTTTCGGTGGGTCCCTGACGTCAGGTGAAGGAATCATTATTTTGCGCGTAATAAGGAGGCATTTCTTTGCGTGCGGTCGTGGACCCAACTGTCGGTCTCTCCACGTATAGTCCACTTCAGATGCTTGTCGGTCGTTGACCACGTGGACCAGGCTGCACCAAGAGCACCAGGGCGGTGGACGATGGCGAGGCCTAGGAAGGGAACGACACGGAGGCAGGGAAGACTCTGCAGTTGTTTCCCACACGGAGGGGAGTACGACTGTACGAGGGTTTACTGGTTCGTCTGCCGTCGCCGGAGAATAACAGCAGGTGTGGGTGAGTAGAGGGATGGCTAGGCCAGCGATGGGAGTACGGTGGGGCGGTGAGGCCTGCGCGGCAGCACAGCCGGCCACGGGGAGGAGGGAGCAGGCAGTCCTGCCGGTGCTTGTTTGAGCGGCTGGAGCAGAAAGAGCAGAGACTGAAGAAGCACGACGGACGTTCGATAGACATCCAACAGTCACTACTTGTGCGTCAACCTTTTTTTAGGAAAGCCTCAAATCTGTGGAAAACAGTATACAACCCATCTGCCATTATTTCTAATAATTTACAGCGTATTTACTAATTTTTAAGGTTTTTTGGAGCCCATATTCTTTTTGTTAGCATTACAGCCCATATTGTGGCCACAGTTAAAAAATTAACGAAATTTTGCATATTTTGGTGCGGTCCGAACTGTTTTTTATCCCGAAATTTTGACTCACATTCAAACTGATTTTAAAAATAAATGTATATCAATATAAAATCCAACAAATTCTCCATGCATAAAAATTAATATAATTTAAAATCTTGAAATGAAAAAAAGATATTTTAAACTAATTGCCGGTTTGATGTGTTTTAAGAATGTACATCCCATTTCTCATTACTGATGGGCCATTTTCTCGGGCAGCCGAATGAAGCTCTCCTCGTCTTGAAAGATTTGCAGCCCAACAGGCCTGACAAAGCGACTTACTTGGCAAATCACAAAAAAGCTGGGTTGTGGTCGCGGAGTGGACCCAGCTGTCAGCCTCTCCATGTATAGTACTCTTCCGATGGAAGTCGGTCGTTGACCACATTGAGCATGTTGCGCCGATAGCACCAAGGCGGTGGACGACGACGAGGCCTAGGAAGGGGACGACACGGAGCCGGGGAAGACGCGGCAGTGGATGCCCACACGGAGAGGAGTACGAGGGTTCACTAGTTCGGCTGCGGCGTGAGGCTGCAGTCGCCGCAGAATAACAGGGGGTGTGGGTGAGTAGAGGGATAACATGGGCCAGCGGTGGGAGTAGTAGGGGGCGGTGAGGCCTCGTGGCATCACAACCGACCACGAGAGGCAGGAGCACGCGGCACGACCGGCGCAGCTTTGGCCGGTTGGAGCAAGAAGACCAGAGGTTTAAGAAGCACTACTGCCGTTGGATGGACATCATATGGTCACTGGAGCTAGAATCGTTCATATTGACTAAGTTGACAAAGCCCTCCATCCTTGTCAACTTAGTAGGCCCACAAGCCAGCCTCCCATCAGGTTGGGTCCTAGCTAGCAGGGGGGTATTCATTCTCCTGTGCGTAATAAGGAGGCACTTCCGGTGGGTCCGAGCTGACAGCGGGGGGGGGACGTTTTTTTCGCGAAATACGATGGTCCGTTCGGTGGGTCCCAGCAGGCAGGGGCAACCGTTTTTTTCGCGAAATACGGTGGCCCGTCCGGTGGGTCCCAGCAGTCAGGGGGGAAACGTTTTTTCCACGAAATACTGGTGGCCTGTCCGGTGGGTCCCTACTGTCAGGTGGAGGAATAATTATTTGCCGTAATAAGGAGGCACTTCCTTGCAGCTCTCGTGGACCTAGTTGTCAGCCTCTCCTAGTTGTCGTGGAAGTCGGTCGTTAACCACATTGACCACGCCGCGCCGAGAGCACCACGGCGGTGGACCACGGCGAGGCCTAGGAAGGGGATGATGCGGAGCTAGGGAAGACGCGGCAGTGGATGCCCACGCGGAGAGGAGTACGAGGGTTCACTGGTTCGGCTGCGGTGTGAGGCTGCCGTCGCCGCAGAATAACAGGGGGAGAGGGTGAGTGGAGGAATGGCCTGGCCAGCGGTGGGAGTAGTATGGGGACGGTGAGGCCTTCGCGGTAGCACAGCCGGCCACGGGAATCAGGAGCATGCGGCACGACCGACGCTGCTTTGGGCGGCTGGGGCAAGAAGACCAGAGGTTGAAGAAGCACTACGGCCGTTGGATGGACATCGTTGACCACGCTGCACCGAGAGCACCAGGGCGGTGGACGACGACAAGGCCTACGAAGGGAACGACACGGGGCCGGGGAAGACACAACAGTGGCTGCCCACGCGGTGGAGAGTACGAGGGTTGACTGGTTCGGCTGCCGTCGCCGGAAAATAACAGGAGGTGTGGGTGAGTAGAGGGATAGATAGGCCAGGGATGCGAGTATGATGGGGCCGTGAGGCCTTCCCGGCAGCACCGCCGACCACGGGAGGCGGGAGCAGGCGGTTCCGACGGCGCTGGTTTGGGCGGCTGGGGCAGGATGATCAGAGACTGAAGAAGCACGATTGCAGTTAGATTGACATCTAACGGTCTGACGCTGGTAGAGTCGATTGTTGACTAAGTTTCTTTTTTGAGAAACCTTGTGTATGCATGAACTTAGTAGGCCCACAAGTCAGCCTCCAAATCTATGGCAGACAACATAAAGCCCATTTGCTATTTTTTATAATTTGCAGCTCATTTGCTAATTCTTAAGTAATTTATTACAGTCCATTTTCTACCCAGGACCACGGTCAAAAAGTCCAACCTTATTTTGCATATTTCGGTGGAGTCCGAACTATTGTAATCCCGAAATGATAAACATTTTTAAGAACTTATTGATTTGCCAAAAAATCGTTTTATTTTTGTAAGCAAATAAGACGTGGGACAATTTAGTTGGTTTAAGGGAAAACCAATGGTCAAAATATGAGCGCTGGGTGGGAAAAAACAAAAAAAATAAGGATGTAAATATGAAAAGGGAATTTTATGTATTTTCAATATAATGATACATGTATATGAACTAGTAAAACTATAGGTAGAGACTAGAAAACGGATGTAGGACATGTTCAAGAGGAAAATAGAACTGGGTTGTGTGTTTGATTCAGTAAAAGAAACTGCCCGCGGATGTTGTAAGAAAAAATATAACTAACGCTGGCGGGCCAGAGGCCAGTAGATACCCGCTGGATCTTTGTGCCCCGTTATCGTCATAGGCTGGGCCTGTTAAAAACAAAACAATCCTGGGCAATCTACAGCCCAGTTGAAACTTGCTCGACCTGAAAAAAAATATACGTGCTCAATAAATGAGAGAATTCTGCAAGTACAGACTGATAACTGGGATGCAGCACAGATATTGTTTTTTTATCGTGATAATAAGTGCATGCACTTGTTTCAAAAAAATTGGACAACTGGGAATTCAAACGGCGGGTGCTTATGCTACCCATCAAATAAAAATCAGGTGCCTGAAAATTTGTTTCGAAACAAATGATTCAACTTTATATCCACCTCGGCATGATGGTTGGAAGCAAATGCAAGTTCATACCAAAAGATCGTTAACAACAATACCAACTTGCGGACGACAAGGTACTACAACTACCAATACCAAACTAACTTATAATCTTTTTACTCCTGGCCCTAGTGTTCGTCTGGTAGAAAATCTTGCAGAGGACCATCTCCCGCTCCTTCTCTTGCTCCAGGTCCCCGGGGTGGTACTGGTGCATCACCCAGTTGGTCCTCTGCTGGTCGAAGTTCTTGTTGGTGTGCAGCACCAGAACCTTTTTTGCTGCCCATCTGCCGGCCGTTGACCATCACCGGCAAGGTATTGCCGGTCTTGTGCCACATCGCGTGCGTGCCACACTCCGACTGTATCTTGCGACGCGTCCACGCGTCCCTTTTGAACGTGCTGGAATTGCGCTGGAAGAAATGCTTCCTTAGGCCACTTAGTGCGATACCTGTAGTATTGTGGAATACAAGTTTCAGTGTACCTAGTTGGCATTTTCATAACATCTTTGGCATGTTGCAGTCACTTGTTTCACTTTTTATTAACTGTCAAATTGTAATTGCTTCACCAGGTCTACGTCTAAAAAGAAAAATAGAGATATAAACAAAGGAATATGTTTGTGCAAGTAGACGGCCGATCGGTGTCTTACCTGGAAGTTTCTCAGGTTGGGTGTAACATATGCCGTGCTCGCTGTCGATGGTTGGTATGAACAAATCGATGAGAGACTGAAATCTCGCGCTGTTAGCACTCACTTTGGCCTCAAGGTGCTCGATCAGCTCCTGATCCGTGGGATCAAACTTGACGCCAGCCGGCAGCACGGGCCAATCCTTCTTCGACTTGCATCGGTAACTCCAGTTATATGGTACTTAATGTATGATCAATCGACTGTTTTAAGTGAATGATGAAAGATTTTGACAGATAAGTGGTACTGCAAATCTGAAGTACAGAATACCCGAACATGCCGCCGGGATTCTTGTGTCACCTCACGCGCAGCGTGTTGTCACATCAATTCAATGTGTGGATATGATGAATAATTTGACCGATGTATACTAGTACTGCTACTGTACTACTTACTAGTCGTATTTAGTGTCACGATTTATACATAGGTTTAACTAACAAGTACACACTTGAAGCCTAACTGATATATATATGGCTTCTGCACAACATCTCCATCCTCATTATCAGTACATCCTACGCAGGTGAGTTAGGATGCACTTGATCCCAGGAAGGTATCTATCCTTCAAACCAGAGGAGTGCTTCAAACTAACAACAGTATATAATATCCAACAAAAGAGGGTCGTGCTACAGCAGCAGAATACATGGCTCAGTCTATATATCAGCACGAATCAAGTTGTGCATATTTGCTGTTGGCATGAACCACATCGCCGCATGTCGGGTTTGCAAAAGCCATCCCTCGCATGGAAGCTTGATGCCTTTCACACACTGAAGATTATCTGGCAACAAGCTGTGTCGACGAATCTCTGGATATGGTGATTCATGAAACCCATGGTATGATGTGTAAACACAGCCCCCCTCGCGAATGGAAGTTGCATAGCACAGTAATCATCACCGGTGATATGATCGATGATTGGTTGGATGGTCGGATAATTGAGCCCGAGGAACAAGGAGTCGTTGCCGAGGCTGTAAACCCGCCTCAAGTTGAATACGCCTGGCCCAACGGAGCTGGGATCTTTCTTGAACATGAAGCAGCCATAGCCATCAATGTCACGAATGCCCCACGCATTGTAATGCATGTGGTTTGATGTAATGGTTTGGTCAATTTGGTACGTGCGAATGAGCATCAAATGACCGCCGTCAGCTGAACGAGCGATAAACCACCACCCATCGGCTGGTATGATTCCAGGTCCTGGAATCATGAAGGCCAGCGCATTTGCGTCTGCTGCAACAATTCAAATTGGAGACCAAAAGGACAAAATAAAACAATCATGTTCAGAGTATGTGTGGAATTAAGATTATTATAACAGTGACACATATCATAGACAGAGAATTGCAATGCCGTGGTCATAATCATACCCCAATTTAAATAAATAAGCCAATGGCTTTCATATTCTAGCAATATGTCATGGTTCAAACATCATTTAACAATGAGAGGAAAAAAGCTATGACAGCGCCTACTCATATTCTACCATAGCACTTACTACTACTGTTCTCATATCAACTCTAAGCAATAACATGCGTTGTTATAAAAATCTTGTAAACGAGAGTAACATATAGCAATCATGATGTTATGCTCATAATATGTATTCTAACAATCATTAGATGCCAATTGTTCTCATATCAACTCTAACAATAACATGTGTGGTCATAAAAATCTAGGAAATGAGAGGAACATATAGCAATGATGTGGTTATAGACATGCTATGCATTCTAAATTTGTAACAAATGAACAGGCAGTCGTATTCATAAGGTAAAGATGAGATGAGATAGAATAATTACATGACGATAGATTCCACCAATATAGGTAGCCAATCTGTGTGTCGACCGCGTAAACGATGCCATCATGCACTATAGCATCAGACAGAAATGTTTCCTCAACAGGATTGATGATGAGCCATAACCATGTATGGCGACCGGATTCCAGATAGACTAATCCCTTGTTGAACAAGGCAATGAGCTTGTAATCCATGTAGTCTTCTGATGGTGTGGACACTTCGCAGATTACAACTTTCTACAAACAGAGGTCGAGCCAAAAGCTTGACGCGTCTCATGCGTAGTAGGCAGGAGTGTCCGGCCGGCCACGAGGCTCGATGGCGGCAGTATCCAACGATGGAAGGGTGATCTCTCGCTGGGTGTAGATATCCACGAGACGCCATGGACTACCGGTGTGGTGGATGAGGACGATCCAGTTGGCCTTCATGCCCGCCCAGTAGTGGCCGCGCATGAAGGACAGGTGGACGGGTATTGGTAGCATGTCGAGGGGCACCATGGCAACCTCCGTAGGATCGTCAAGTCGGTGTCTGGGCCACCTGCGAGGATCGGGCATCAGCAAGCAGGGTGTCTTGAAAAGAGCCGGCCGGTTGCAGACGAGTAGACGGTACAAAGACCCCGAGCATGCGGCCAGACAGACGGTGCTGAGTAGGTCCATATGACTACAGATCTGCTCCAAGAGAACATCGGGAGGGAATTCCAATCGCGGCTCTGCGTGTCAGTCGGTTCTGCCATTAGGGTTTTCGGTGCCTACAAGCCAGCGGGGAAGTGGATTCAGGCGGGCGAGCGAAGAAGCTTCTCCTCGTGTGGCCGAGAAGTGAGCGGGGGGATATGGTACGAGTGAGCTACCAAGGAAGATGGCACGGGTGGGCGAGCAGTGAGCGGGGGTAAATGGTGTGCGGCCGACGGTGGGGAAGAGAGGAGGAAGAAGAAGAGAGGAGGAAGAAGAGTGAAAGACGGGGAAGAAAGTGCATTCAATCTCAATTCTACTACTCCCTCCGTCTGGGTGTGTAAGTCACCTTACGAAAACCAAATAATCCCAAAACACTTAGGCACCGTACATTAACTCCCTTCTCGTTTTTTGTTTTGTGGCATATCAACCAATAAGATATGTGTGCTGTGCATGCTTTCAATGACTTGAGACTACCAAACATAACCGACTGATTTAGTAACACCAACACACTAGTTCAGCTTATTAATTACGTGTCCCATCTGCTGCAGTGTGTATTGTCACTTCACTATGAAGACTAGTTGAATAGTTCTCTCTGACCGAGATGGGGAATAAATGGATCGCGAGGACTTCCTTTCTACAGTATCCCTATGCCTCTACGCAAACTTCACTCATTTTGCTCCGTACCTAGTCACTTGTTGAAATCTATAGCCAAATGGACATGTCAATGGGAGGGAGTAAGCCCCATGGATGCATGCATGCATGCAACATGCAACACTCACACGTACACATGGACGCCCGCAACACTCACGCACCCATGCGGCACACAACACACGACACAACACACACGCTCACGCTCAAGTGCTCAACCTACTCCCTACGTCCATGAAAGACTGTACATTTAGAGTTTTATACATTGACCAGGGCATAATTAACGCCCAAAAGTAGCAGACTTATGTGTGCATGCGACCATTGAGATAAGAAGATTAAATGAAGGCCATTTCATGCTGTAATTAAGGATAGACATGTAGCCTATACCTACAGCACAAGTTGGTGCATTAGTCAATCAATATCGATTTAGATTAAAGGCTAAACACATTGGAAGTGTAGATGTACATCATGTAGTACACTCTTTGTTGGAAGACCGAGGGAGGACACATGCATGCACTCACATACATAGCCAGTGCGGTTCGCGCGCAAGGGTTGGACTCGTGTCGCGCCTGCGTAAAGTTTTGTTTAACTGATTTCTTTGCTCTGCCAACTAATAGGTGGGACCCAGAAACCAGGTGACAATTTAACCAGTCAACAAAGTGCCACGTCGACTATGTGGCTGGTCAGTAGGGTGCAATACGGTGCTCTACGATGAGCTAGTGATCGCATAATCGCCGCAAAACTATATATAGTGATCGTAAAGAGCGTATTGTTACATACATTGACCGCCAGTGTATCTTTCTCGTTTCAAATTAAGCCATATTAATCGGAAAGGATGCAATATGGACTACTACTACTAGTACTAGTACTGCTTTGATGTGTCCCGTCAACTCGCTGAACGAGGAGAAGCTTGCTTACTACGCCTGTCCCTCGCCCACACGCGCGGTGGTTCGCAGGACGAGGAGAGGGTTTTGACTACAGTGCCCTCTCCCTCTCCCTCTCCCTTGCCCTCGCCCTCGCGGTGGACGTGCAGCAGTTCAATCGGTGTCAGATTGCCAGAAGCATATTGTACTGTAGTATCATCATTATTGGACCTTCCGAAGAGGCGAAGAGCCAAGTGCAAGGTTCACACGAGTACGAACTGTTGAACCTCCCGAAGAGGCAAAGAGCCAAGCGCAAGGTTTTATAGGAGTTGTCGTCCTAGTAGGAGTGTACTAGTACAACTATAGCGAATGATGCTACTGTATGATGCCGCCACGTCACGTATATCCAAAGCTGTGCCACCTTTTTTCTCAAAGAGCATGTTGGAGCCCGTGCAACAACCACACAAGTTGCACGTACACATAACACATTTACTAGTAATAAATTCTAAAGGACAAATGCCAGTATGCCACACAAGTTCATCTCCAACTCATGTGATAAATTTGTGCACGACTAGTCTACATATATTCACAACGCTACCGTTCACAATTACTGTACTCCACTTACACGTTATAGATGGGCTACATGTCATCCTCCAGGTTCCAGTCCCAGGTGTTCTTCATGGATGGCACGATCCATAGCGGTGGGCAACGGGAATCATTGTCGCAGCTTTCTAGTCCGGTTCCACACGATGGAGACTCATCCAAGCTGAAGCGGCATAAATCAGGGATAGCGTGCCCAGCATGTCGTTCATCCGGCGGTGCACACTGAAGACACAACCATGCTTCATGAACGGCAGGCCTTCCGTGTCGTGCACGGAAGGAGGCATCCTCTTCACAATGGGGTAGCTGTCCCCGATGAAAACCGAGTACTCTCCAAGAGTGTTCCTCGGCACCCACGTAGCATCATGGGGGTCGAACTCGGCGCCGTTCATCTGGTACACGCGGCATCCCAGATCTGGACACATGGTGACGTACATAGTCAAGGTCCATGCATAATAATGTTGTGCTCAAATGTGGCGGTCAGTAATACTGTGCAACAAATAGTACTACTCCGGTATAGAGGAAGTAAAATAACCGGCTTATTATATATAGCCACTCTTGGCTACATGGATGAGATAGTAAGACATGGAAAAACAAAAACGGTGGCAGCTAGTGGGTTCAAGTCTTCAAGGGCCTAGCTAGCTATACGCGTCCTCCAAGGTAAAAAGTACTCCTACTAGTACTACAAAGTATACTACTAGTACACCAATGAAAGAGAAGGGCGGCGAGGGCTAAAAATGGAATATTTGGGTAGATGGTGACGGTCCGATCGTGGTAGATTATGTGACCATGTTGCACATCAGTGGTACCATGGGTAACGACTGCTAAGATAGTTGATCCCAATATGCCAAAGTCAGCTACAAGGTTCTAGGTTAGACCGAATTGCGGATGCAAATGCACATCCAGGATCGGCGATCTTATTTTGATCGGGGGATGACTGGTCCCTGCAAAATAATGGAGTACCGTTAGGGATGCAAATGATGGTTTGTGCATTCCATTTGTAATCTCACATACCACAGGATTTCAACCAGATGAAACAAGTCCCCTGGCTTGTCACCGCGAAGATGCGGCCTAGATGGCACACGACGTCTTCGAACGTGTAGGGGTACAAATCTGCCGCCGCCAACATGCGCCAGCCTCTGCCGTTACTGCCTCATGCATTGATGGCAATCCTTATGTCGAACATCGTGATGATATAGTAATCGTCGTAGCCGCGTCGCTTTGTCGGCTGGTCCGCAATTGCTATCTTCTTCAATCTCATGTAGGCATCATCATACGTATTCTTGCCCAGCCAGTCCGGAAGGCCGATCCCAATGGTGGAGAAGGGGTCTACCGGAACGGCCGCACTGTTGTGGATGTTGTGCAAAATGATGGTGGTATCCGGCCGGAGGTATGCAAGCCAATCTTCGTTGGCACCGACCCAGACCTATATATAAGACGGTGGGCAGCGGAGAAATTACGGGATGGAAATGGAATAACTATGTACTACATGATCAAACTCCATTACTGTCCTGCTCATCAGACAAAATCCGACTACCTCTCAACGTCGGCAACTCTAGCGGAGTCAACGTGCAACCATGGCCAGGGAGCGGTGGACTGTTCGAAGGATTGTCCCATAGAAGAACCTTCTCCTCGAGAATGCATGGAAGACCAACAAGCATGGCCTGTTTAAGCAACGTCTTGAAAAAGTTGGTGTGGGAAGCACCGAGTCTTGCGGCAGTGAGGACGTCGGAGCGGCGTGCGATTTCTCCCACAGGATCATCGTCCAAGGTCTCCCAGCCCCGACGAGGAGGAGAACCGCCTGGCGAATCCATGGGAGCAGCGGCGAACTGCCTTCTCTTCGGGGGGAGGGGAACTGGCGAGGAGGAGATAAGAGCATAGTAACCGCAGGGCCTCGTCCCTTCCAACTGTAGACCGTTCCTCAGCAAAGGGGTGAGGCTATTATTTACTACTAGTACTCCCTCCGATTCTTTTTACTCTGCGCATAAAAGAGCAGACCTGGATACCAAGGCAGGGGCTCGCTGCATGCTTTCTGGACAGAAATACCCCTGGCGCATGGATGGGAGGAGTTAGCAGCTCTAAATGCCCCATGCAGCCCATTGGCTGTCCGCCCGCGTTCTCCTCTCTCTGCATGTTGCATGGATGTCTCCCTCTCTCACACATGACTGCATGCGGTGGCGCTGGCCTATGAGAATCTCGCGTGGAGATAGCAATCTTCTCTCCAGAAGTGATTTTTTTGAAAGAAAGGGATTATGGAACGTTATGGGATTGCATTATACTGTAAATAATAGCACTAGTAAGAAATTTTTGGCACTAGGTAGTAGTTTTTGGCATGGATTAAGAAATTTTGGCTATGTTTTGCCATTCTTTGTACATGCCAACTAGTGTCAAAAAATTTCTTACATTATGTGACGGAGGAGTACGTACTTGTACTGTAGCAGTACTAGTACTACTTTTCTCAACTAGTAGTGCGATGTACTGTACTTCTAGTCTAGTCTAGTATAGTGCACTAGTTTTGAACTCTTGAATCTCAGGGCCAAGGAGCTACAGTTGGAAGTGGAGGGTACTACTGTTCTCTAGAACCATCGTTGTACTATCAATGCAGGGGAAGTACACCTGCGTAGTGGCCTAGTGGGTACTCTCGGTGCTCTATTCAGCCGCTCCTCTCACGTAGCTGGCCTACTCAGCCGCTCCTCTCATGCACACACTAGCAGCCTGTTTATCATCGATGGTTACTACGGGGGTAGAACATTTGAGTTATTTGATACAGCGAGACTAGGCTTTTCGCTTCCATTTGTGGAGGTGTAATGGATCTCGTCGAACTTTGTTAGTAGTTCCTTCTTTATGAATGAGATGAATCAAAGCTTTTGCCTCTGTTTCAGAAAAACACGGCAAGAGGAATTTCTTTTATAGTAGAGTCGATAATGGAGTGAAGTCCATGCATGCAACGCCACAAGCTACAAAGTAGTAGTGGAGCACTTTACGTACAGATCCATATTGCACAGTTTCCAATGCCCCGCTAGGCTTTTTCAGCTCCTCGGGCTTAAATGGGAGGCGCTAGTTTAAATATGCTACTAGCTGGAGGCTACAAGCGAGGTGTGGCTAGGGCGAGCACGCGAGCCACGGGATGCTGGGAAGGAAAACCCGTTCACGTGGCTAGGCTGTCCAGTGCACCCAGATTGTGGGGCCGCACGTCTGTTTGACTTCAAAACTCAAACTACCCGTGTAAAATATTGGCTCGCAGCGAAGTGTAGTAGTACTATTTTAAAAAAAAGGTCGCCGTGTGTTTGGCCGGGATCGAACCCACAAAACAAGGTATACACTCCCGCGACCACTAGTAGTACTCGTTGGAGTACAACGCAACCTAGAATCACCTTTTGTCGCTAGTAGTACGTACATTGTTCCTTACAAGAAACCCCTAAGAGCATGGTTAATAGTATAGCCAGCTGCTGGCTATAAGCTAGTGCCATGTCATCTACAGCCCATCTTATAGCCAACATGTAGTAGTAGTTTATTTCTTATAGCCCGCTGACTCAGCTCTATTGTACTTGCTCTAATAATGCAAGAAATCACTAAAATGCCAAGAAACTACTACCACTTGCATATGTGGCAGACTTAAGATAAGACTACCTTATCAACCATTGTACATGCTCTTACCAACAAAAATCCTCGAGTGACCTCCTACCTCCGGCCCATCCACCTAGTCATCCTCGGCCATGGGACGCAGCTACAGCCGCCGGCAGAAGGCGAGATCAAAACCGCCGGCGGTGCGGAGCCCATGTTGCGGCAGCCCGGATGCCAGCTCCGTTCGGCGCTCGCGGCCGCTAGCTAGCCAAGATAGCTCCGTCCAGCTGCTTGTCTGCAAGGTTTGCTAGCTAGATTGGCAAGGCAGCACGACGGCTTGCTCGCGCGTGCCGTGCTAAGGCCAGCCATCTGGCTCGAGCGAAGGCCAGCGCGGCGGCTTGCTCACTCGTGAGTCACGCCCGGGCCAGCCTGCCAACCCGTGCGGAGGCCAGCGCGGCGTCCGGCCCGTCCGGCATTGCGGCGGCCAACTCGCTCATCACCGGCGCCACCGGCGAACACGCATCAGTACTGTTTGAAGTAATGTTCAGGAAAAATAATGATTTGAGGGGGGATAACAGGATAGAAGGTCAGATGTGGGTCCCTCGTGTCAACGGTCAAACAAAATGTGTTGGTTTAAGCTGCCTCGTCAGCATGCACATGTGGGCCAACCCTGTCATAAATGGGTTTAAACGAACCTAATCGATAGGAGTACTAGGTAGTTTTGGCATGGATTAAGAAATTTTGGGTATGTTTTTGCTATTTTTTGTACAATAGATTCCTCCTAGGGCTGGTTGAAAGTGGTAGTTTTTTGTTAAATACTCTACATACTGTAAGTAGGAGTGAAAGTTAAGCTTTGGAAGCCAATAAGCAAGGCTAGTTACATAGTGCATATGTGTACATGATTCAAAGTAAATATCAACCATGAGTGACTAATATCTTGATGGAAAACTCGAAACTATGGAATACTAGGAAAAGAAATGCATGGTTGGAAATACTAGCAATGTTCATGTCCGTTGCAATGAATCATAATTAGAATAATACTTATTCACAAACTTGGTACAAAACACTCTAATTTTGATATACATATGTCACTAGAGATATATTATGTTTCAATTAGAATATATTCCTTGGGCTGTTTTGGTGAGGTCAGGGTGGGATGTGGTTGGTTTTAAGATACTAATTATGGGTTTTTCTGCAAATTGGTAGACAAGTGGGATGTTGGTGAGAAAAGGCAACAACTTACCTCACAATCGTTAGATGTAGATCTAATGGTCAGAAATGACGGATGGCAGACACACCAGCATCACCAACTTAGTCTTGTGTAGGAGTACTAGCAAGATCCGTGCATTGCACGGAACATCAAGATGCATTTTTTTTATAAAACACTTGTTGTGATTGACCCTTGCGGGAGTAATCCCATGTGTAAAAACTAATGATATCTCAAGAAATATGAGATAAGGTGAAGAGGAGTGGGGTGTGGTGGTGGTTGGTGGTCGAACTGAGCGGAGGCATGGGGATTGACGACGCCGGCAGCGGCCACCAGGCCAGTTTGTTCGAGAGGCTTCCTTTCTTAATTGCTCAACAATGAGGTTTGTTGGAGATAAGGATGAACGAGGGAAGGCCTTGTCTGCAAATGTGGAGAGGGGTGCGGGTATCTTTTAGTTTAATTTCCATCTGTCAGATATAGATCGGACGGTCTATATTGCAAGATGGCACACGTACCATCATCACCAACTCGGTTTTTTATAAGGGAAGAGATATAAGTATGGAGATACAAACATATTATCGATACTTGCTTCCGTAAACTAGCATCTACATTCTATTCAACGCCTCGGCATGTGGGCCCTTAGCACAATGACTTCTCGACTGTGTAAAATGAAGATTTATTCTTTTTCACGTCTCGTGTTCGCCGTACTGCCATGACTGTTCATGAATAGACAGTAAGTTATTCATGGGGAAACCCTTGTTGAGCGTGTTTGCGAGAGAGAGAGTGAGAGAGTGTGCGTGTGTGATATGTTAGAGACTGAGGCAATGATAACAGATTCTTTGTGTCTATGTGTGTGGAGGATAGAGAGAGACATGTACATGGGGCTTTGTGTTGTGTAACGTGGAGACACATATACATAATTAGAGAGTGAGTGTGTGAGATACACGTGCAGACATGAGGAGAGATGAGGATCTAGGTAAATGGGTGTTTGTGCGTGTCTGTGTGTGTTTGTGCATGCATTTGTGTGTGAGAGGGAGAGAGTGTATGTGGAGTAGAGAGACCACTGATGATGTAAACCTAGTATAAGGGAAGGGGGAATGGTGTGACATGTGTAGTAGCGAGATAGCATGGGTGCGGGCGGGGGGAGCAGACTATTTGGAAGAGACATCGAGTGCATGGGGGGAAAGGGGTGTGAGAGCGAGAGAAAGAGAGAGCTAGTGCCGGAGA
>NC_057809.1:88367444-88393286 GCF_018294505.1 Triticum aestivum
AGAGAGAGAGAGAGAGAGAGAGAGAGAGAGAGAGAGAGAGAGAGCGAGAGCGAGAGGGGTCGTTTGTGTCCATAAATGGCGTATAGATAGGGAGACAATGTTGATGTTTTCCGAAATTGGCCTATGAACGGAGACGCAAGGGAAGCGAGTCATCGTGTGTGTGATAGGGACTTCATGAGAGAGCTAGAATAGATGGTGTAGAGAACAATGTGCGAAATCGAGAACGATTATACATTAGGGAGCTATGCAAAGAGTCACGACATATATGTATACATGGAAGGAGCTGGGGCGGGTCCGCATGTGGGAGAGATAGAAAGAGGAAAGTGGTGCACAAGGAGACAAAGTGTGCTTGTTTGCAGTGGGGGTGGTGTGTGAGGTGAGTGCGCGAGAACTACATAACTAGGGAGATAGACGTTTGGGGGCGGTGTTTTGTGCGTATGGGAAATATACACTCTACATAGTGCGTGTGCTTGGGTAAGAGAGATAGCGGGAGACCTAGAGAGTGAGGGAAGAGATGTGTGCATGCCCGAGAGACAAAGTGATAGAGACCTATGTTGGGGTCCGGACTTTACAAGAGAGAGGGGTGTTAATGTGCTCGTGTGTTGGTGTTTGGGGGAGAGAACGACTTCTCTCTGTGTGTGTGTGTGTGTGTGTGTGGTGGGGGGGTTGACTTCATATAAAGAGTGAGGTGTCTATATTTGAGGGACTTTAGTGTAATTGAGATATTGTGCACTCATGGTTGATCAATTTGTTTCACAGTTTGTACTATGAGATAACGATACTTTTGAACATGCGTGATATACCTTGATGTACCAGAATTACAAACCTAAGATTGTAATTTTGGAATTTGACTCCATCATTAGCTTTTGTAATTCATTTAAATGGAGGTACATTTTTTAAGCCGGGATTTCGTGATTTCAAATTCATATATCAAACCTAGAGATATACACATATGGGCATGTTCAAACTTTATAATCATCCAGTTTATTCATACACATACACATTTTTGCTTTTGTCATCATATTTAGGATAAACACATTTGGAATTTCATTTGAATTGGATTGTATGATGGTATTTGCTTGTAGTAGCTCAATGATCCATATTTGAATTGAATGGACAATCTAAGTTTCGAGTTGGAGACATTGATTTTCAGAACTTGCACATTTTTTTGCGTGCAAAACAAACAAATTGTCGGCCATCATATCATAGTCGGCCGTACGAGAGCAGAATACTTATAATTTTAGGCGCCAAAAGCATTCAAACTTCCCGCTCACATTGAAATATCACGCGCCCGAAAGTTTAGCCCTGCGAGATTCCTATTTTACCCCTGCCACATGAACGGAAAAGGGCTGCTTTGGTAACTCCATTGTTTTTCCCCTCTTTGCCCCCAACATTCTTCCCTAGAGCCCCTCCCCTTCCCCTCCCCGACCCCCCAACCACGGCAAGCCGCCGAATCTAGTCCTCCGCCGCAGCGGTGGACCTCACACCCCGCCGGATCTACCTTCCGCACCTTGGAACCCCCAACTGCCAACTCACCACTTCACTGGAGCCGCTTCAGCGACTGGCTTGTCCACCGCTCCAGATCTCCTTGACCGCCATCATGGTCCACCGCACCGGATCTTCTTAACCGGCACCCTCGTCCACCACAGTGTAGGCCCTTCACTGACTACCTCGTCCGCCCCTTCGCTGGCCCTTCATACAAGCCCTTGTCCGCCGCAACAGATCCGCCTCACCGAAAGCACTGTACAACACGCCCGTCGAAGCCTTCGTCCACTGCACCGAACCCGCTCCACGGACGCCATATTCAACTCCATCGGCCCTGCTTTACCGACGTCGCAGCCTCATCAGGTTATTTCGATTTGTACTCCTTCAGTTTTTCTCTTTGTCGTGCAACTGTTCACTTACCACAGATGAGCTTTCTTGTATGTCGACAGGCGCCGCAACCGTAGCACCGGAGCTGCTTCATCGATGGTGACAGCCAGCCCAAACTCAACCACAACACGAGGACCATCAATGATCCTTAGCTATCAAGTATGACAACGATACCCATACGCCGTCGAGAATCAGGTACTATTATCCAACGGCCGGCGCCTACGTTCACTTTCCTAGCATAAGCACCGCACCTTTGAATTTCTTCAGGGCATCATTCAGTTTTTCATGAGACGCGTTATTCTGCTTGCACCTGTAGGGCCATACTTCTGGCAGCGAACATGTTACATGTGCTAAATTACATACCAGTGCACATATAGTTAATATGCTTTAGTTTTGTTCTGATGCCACCTGTTGGTTCCATCAGACTGCTTAATGTTGTCTATGCTTAATTACACATCAGCAAACTAGCATGTGGTTCTGCTGCTTTTTGTTCGTTTTACCCTACATTTTCTGATGCTAGCTATTACATCACTGCTCCGAGCCTCTGTTCATTACTTGTTTGTGTGTTCTTGATCTTCCCAAGTTGCATGACTAATTTGATGCTTCTATTAATTGTGGAGCTGCCAACCCCATCAAGCAAAATATTTGTTCTTTTGGGGCTGGCACCTCGAACAAGCATAAAAATAGAGGGAAGCAAATATACTCCCTCCGATTCTATTTACTCTGCCCATAACTCTTGACCTGCATACCAAGGAGGGAACTGGTTTAATATTTTTGGACTAATTTGCCAATTAATTAGGGTAGAGGCGGATGGGGCAGGGCACAAAAGGAAACCAGCGCTAGGAATCGGCAACGCGCAGACTAATACGAGAAAACTGAGAAAAAGTTATACGCAAAGTAAAAAGAATCGGAGGGAGTATTGTCGTGTATGCACACACCGTTCTTTCATTAGTTTAGATGAACCATTGATGATCAATTCGGACTAGTGCATGCGATTAAAATTAATTTTACCCAAATAGATGGTGCTGAATAAACTACAACAACTAGATTTGCAACCACGGGATGCTGACGATATCTTCAAAGAACATTGCAACAGCAGCTAGGCTTCACAGCAACATATGGTAAGCCAGTGTGTTTTAGTACATGTGAAATGTAATTCGAGTGGGCTGCTTTCTTGGCTTGTGCCCTCAACGTGTAATCCTACCGAATTACAAATAGTTCAGTTATCTGCTTTGCTGTATTGCTTGATTCGAATGCTTATTTGTTGTTACGCTATACCTGAGTTGGCCAATATGTCAGCAGTGCCTACTGTACTATCGTAAAGAAATGCATGCATATTTCATTTGAGTCCTTAACTTTTCCTCTCAACTTCATCACAAGACTGTCTTCGTAGTTTATATGAGGCCACACTGTTAAGTGCTTTCTCAGATTATTTCAACTGCTTAGATGCCTTGGCAACTTAAATATAGCGGTTGTACACTCCCTTTCAACTAGGGATGTCAACTGGGTCCGGTTTAATCCCGATTGAAGTCCACTAGTGGCATGATAGTTCAAAAGAGTTTTCGTTTTTTTTGAGGAAAATGAACTAGGGAGGTAGCAAAAACTAACTAGATGGGACTGGCGGACTTCATTTATTTGCCACTTACATCCCTAGTTTCATCTTACCATTTTAATTTATTTTCGGCTGATGCTGCTTCGAACCATTTAAATATAGTTTGCCATGCTCGGCAATAATTCGTCCGTCGTTTACCCTGTAAGCTTACTGCCTGGATCATACGATAACTATCTCTTACTGATGTCCAGCGGAAACCTTTCAGGATGTCGTTCACACTAGGACACAATATACAACCCCAGAATCTATTTGTGGAAGCAGTGCGCCATCCATGTTACCAGATGGTAGCAGTTCAGAGGCAACACCGCCGGAGAGCAGTCTGAGCACAGATATTATAGTGCTTGAGGCTCTACTAGAGGCAGAAAGAGATGGTGTGGCTGCCATGAATGAGGTAATATTTATCTTGAGGCTGGAAATTGCGGAATTAGCGGCACGCATTATGCAAGCAACCCAAGAATTGGAGGAAGTAAGAATGTTGCATTTGAAGACGGAGGAGGTCCTGTTGTTTCTGCTATCTGAAGCCCAAGATAATCCCGGTTCTTCTTTAGATACCAGTTCAACTTTTCATTAGATTATTGTACTTGCATGTTGTGCCATGTCTCTGAATGGATTATGTTGCAAGACCCCCTATGTTGTCCATGTGTTGTAATGATCCGAATTTTTTAGGCGAGGTAATCCTCAGAACTTGTATGATTGACATAAGGTGAACTGTTTGTCGTGTGAGCATATTGTATTGGATGAAATAACTGTTTGACTCAGAGTGTATCCAACCTACTGAATTCGAAGATCACGACATTTCTAAATCATAATCATATATAAAGGTGGAATAAATCTTTGTTGTGGTTTTGAAGAAATAAATAACAAAACGTATAATTATCTGTGGATATTCGTAATCGGATACAAATTGGATTTGAATTTAGTTTGCCAGGTCCCAGGGCAAACGTGAATGCTAATTCTCCCAAGTTTTGAACGAAGCGGCTAAACACCCACTATAATTTGTGGGCTGCTCGAAGCAAGTGTTTGCAAGATGGAAATTACTTTCTACCCCTGACACTTGACATCCTTATCGACATGATTTACACTGCTGTCGATAGGGGTAGACTAGTAACTTCAATCAGACGTGACACGATGGCCTCTGAGCCCATTCAGACATGGTGGGTGCCAAACGTGGGCGGCAAAACACATTTGATTCAAGCTCGTCCGAAAGACATGTATCTCTTCCTCCATTTCCCCATTCATACACGGTGGGCGGAAAAACAAACTCTCCTCGTCCAAAATTGATGTAGGCTTATATTTTAAATAGGGGCAGATGTGTAACTTCCATCAGACGTGACACAACCGCCCTACCTGTCAGCCCCGTTCATGCACCGTGGGCGCCAACCATGGGCGGCAAAACACCCTCTCCTCACCCGAAATAGTTACCGGCAAATATTTGGGAGATGCGAGATTACCGTCCTATCCCCAACTGACGCGATGTCCGAAATTTTAAATGGGAGATAAGTTCGTAACTTTCCCCCATTTCAGAGAAGCGCGTCCCAAAGTTTGAGATCCCCCCTCCCCTCCATTTCCCCATTCATACACCGCCGGCGGCACGACAACCTCCGCATTGCGGCCAACCTCCTCCGTCCGCCACCCCATCCTCCACCTTGCCGGAGCCGCTACCCCTACCCCGTCGTCCACTGCAAGAGATGGACGTCTCTCATCCATGGCGCTCGACCAACATCCTTTCATTGCCTCCTCTCGCTTCATCGGCACCTTCATCTACCTTGTTGTTGCCGCTCCTACGACCGCCTCGTCCACGGCAATAGGATATATCCCCCGACCCGGCCGTCTGCCGTCTAAAGTCTTCTTCCCCGCCGCCGACAGCCATCGCACCCGCAGCACCCTCAATGTATCAGCATAGGCCTACACGGTGTCGCACGAGAGGTGGTTCTCTTCCATATGTGCTTAAGTTATTGATCTCACCCGGAAAATAGATCGTAATTTGTTTACTGTACTTTTCTTGTCCGTACCAAATCATAGTGGCTAGTTGAAAGCAAACATTGGTTGCGAAGTAGCTTTGTCCGGTTTGCACCTTCAGATCCGCCATGGCACGGGCACTATACTCGTAAAGCTTATGGTTTCCCCCTTTATATTGACTACCATCATCGTAGGTGCTTCGTGTCGTGCTAGCACTGCTCCTCAAGACCTCAACCCAAAGCTTACGTGTTGAAATACGAATCTGATATGATGCTCATATCACTAAAACAGAGAACGTTTAATTGGTCACCTAATGTTCCTATATTCGTTTCGAAAAGCATGTGCGCCACCCACTGGTCCAGCTAGTTCCACTTTCCTGATTTTTCTCTTGATGCTTAGGGTTTTCCCCTTTTATCTACTCTACTATGATCTGTGTAGGTGCTTTCTGTCGTACTTGCATTACTCCACCCTTCAAGCTAAATAACACAACACTCAGAATTCGAAAGGTTAGTTGTTCAAATATGATTGTGATATACTGATATTAGTTATCCGACACATTTAATTGGTTAGCTAAAGGTCCCACTTGAGTTTCCAAATGCATGTCACGACATATAGAGAGACAGCATAATTGCATTTCTTTGTCACTTGTTGCTCGTACTTTCTTGTCCATACCAAATCTTAGTTGTTATTTCAAAGCAAACATCGGTTGCTAACTACCCTTTGCGCGGTTTGCAGCTTCAGATCTGCCATCCCACTGCCACAGTCAACACTGTACTCATCATGCTTACGTTTTCCCCATTTTATGATGACCACAATCAGCCTACGTGGTTCATGTCGTAATAGCACTGCTCCACCCATCGAGCTAAACAAGCTTAGTTGTACAAATTCATATCTGATATTATTGCTGATATTAGTAAAATTGAGAGATAATTAATTGGTTAGCTAAATGTTCCTACTTTAGTTTCGAAATGCATGTGAGCCACATATGGAGAGACCGGGAAGAATAGTATTTCTCTATGCGCTCTAGTTCATCGTGGGTGGCCAACCGACGTTGTATTAAAAGACTTGTAATATCTTCAATCTGCTTGCTCTTCTGCTCTTCTTTAAGATGATAATCTTCTCTTGCGGTCGACTGGTCAGGTCGAGTTGTTCTCCCTTAGTATATTTTGAATCTGTCAGGTCAGGTCGACTTGTTCTTCTTTACTATATGTTGAAGCAATCATCTACGAAGTGTCATCACTTCTGGAGCTCTCATATTTTGAGTAGTAGGCCACATTATATTAATGCACACAACAAATTACAGCATGCATGCCATATTTTAAAAGAATTGCAGAGATAGCATAAAGGGGTTTACAGGGAGGCAGTATTGTATTAGAATCACTTCTGCATTACAAAAAAAAATCTCACTTGTTTTTATGTTTTCATGCATGTCAGATATTGAACATTATCAAAATGAATATGAGAATGGGCGCACGAGAGGAATATTGCGGAATGATCCACTGCCTAACAAACTTGGCATGGTGGAGGATGGCCTATCTTATTCACCCATCAAGGTGCTTGCTCTAACTTTGCAAAGTTGTATTGGTCGCACATATTTTGCTTCTGACCTCTTGCATTACTTCTACTTTGTTACACCATCTGCTTAGTTTAAGCATCATATATGAGTATATGCCATACCTATCCATTTTCTGTACCTATTCCATGTGTCGTCACACTATGTTTTTGCAGTCAAATGTTGTTCTTTTGTAATAGGTGTCCAAAAGGAAGAGGGTGAGTGCAGGTCGTCAAGGAGTACAAACTAGGTATTTGGAAAAGGTAGTGATACCTGTTAAATCAGATAGATCAGCAGCCACAGAAAACACAGGCCCAACTGTACCACACTTCACCCCTACTCCAGTGGCCAAACCCCTATTAGAACTGCTGGGAGCCCAGCGTCAGGTACTGTCTATGATATCAATTCAAAATTTGAACTCCTAAATTTCTGCTTGTGCCTTACCTTCAATCTTGTATGAAAACTAATTTCAGATGAATCTCCTTGCTCAAAGGATCATACGATCTCAAAACAATAATGGGCTCTTCATTGCTCTTGTCAGTACCTCTCTCCCTTTTGCCTTGTAACGCTATACTTAATTAATTGCTATTTGATTATGTATCATCAGTCTGCACCTGAGCTTCATTATCCTCTGTTTCTTCCAATATTATTTGATCTATATTTACTCTTTGCAAAATGTAGAATAATGGCAACACTTATAAAGAATTTTCCTTGGGGAATTTATTGAATTATCCTTCCATCAACATGGAGAAGGGCTTTGTCCAGCCCGTGTTAACATGTAATGTAAGTTCATCCTTCTCAAGCCTTCAAACTTTGTTCTAGTATAGATTTGGATAGGCGTTATTTCCTCCACTGTTGTTTGCTTTGCTGTTTACATCTGATTGGATGTTTGCAACAACTACCAGTTTCAAATTGTAGTTGTAAAAACATGTTCCTTATGCAGAACAGATCCATTTATTTGCTTATATAATTGTGAAACCTGTTACGTGTCTCCTTGTTTCTCTTTCAGACTCGTATCTCTTACGCCAGGAAGAACTTTAGGGAAGATAGTGAGACAAACCATCTTGAGGACAGCGAGATGACCCCAAGGTCCTGTCTTGATGAAGACAGTGAGTTGAAGCTACTCACCAGCAGGTGTGAGACAACCTCTGTGCAGTCGCTACCTCAATCAGTTCGACTTCTTCAGTCTCAACTTAAAGCGGAAAGGCTTGCTTCAGCTCAGCTCCGACTTGAAGTCAAAGATGCAATGAAGATGTTAGAGGACTGTCGTGCGCACCATCATGCCTTAAATCTAGTGTTGATGCATCTATCATTGACACAACTGAGGTCTACTCAGCTTCTTCAGTTGTTTGGGGGGGGGCCCGACCTGGCCAGGCCTAGTGCCTTCTAAAGTGCTCTCAGTTTTGTATATTCTTTTGTCGGCGCATTTATTTGCACTGGTGGCGAACTTTGATGCCCAGTGGATGTAATATGTGTGATAGCCGTGATAGCCTAGCGTAAGTTGCTTGCTTATTTATTTCCTTGTTATCTTGTTTACTTGTTTGCTTCTAGTCATTGCAGTTCTTTTTCCGTGGTTTGCTAGTGGCTGCAATAACCTATTTTTTAAAACTAGGCCACAATAACCATGGGCTAATATTTACTTTAGTGACACTGGGCCTCCTACGGGCCGTAGAAATAGTGGGCCTTCTACGGGCCGTAGAAACAATGGGCCTTCTAAGGGCCGTAGAAACAATGGGCCTTCTATGGGCCGTATCATCAATGGGCCTTATACGGGCAGTATGATCGATGGCCAAACATGGGCCAATAACAGGCCGCATTATGGCCGTAAACGGGCTAGAGTTGGAATCGTCCGTTCATGGGCCGACCATAACGGGCCATTGTTAATAGGCCGTATTTGATGATGCTATGAAAATGGCCCAACGTATTAACGGACCACAAACGGACCGACTATAACCACGAGCTGAATTTGGCGCACAAGCAGAAAATGACAGTAACAGGCCGTAAGTAAACGAATGCTGGAAATGAGCCCAAGAATAAATGGGCTCTGAGAAGGCCGAAAGATAACATGGGCTGGAAACGGCCCAACGGAATAACGGGCCGTTAATGGGTATAAAGTGATACACTGTTCATTACGGACCAGTTTCACCACGGGCTGTTAATGGATGTAAAGTGATACACTATTCATTACGGGCCAGTTTCACCACAGGCTGTTAGTAGGCCAAGAGTTACATAGGGCCTCATATGGGCCGAAAGACGTCACGAGCCATACATGGGCCACAAGTGAAAACGGGCTGGAATCATATTGGATGGCCTAGATGACGCTACTGGGCCTAATTCGGATAGGGCGTAACGGGCCTTGGGTTAGCGGGCTGTAAATGGGCTATATTCGAACATGCTGTTAACAGGCTTTCCATGGGCCGGCCTGCTAGCTTTTGACCAAGTCAAACAGGCCGACCTTTTCACAGGAATGGGCCTCTGTTGGGCCGTGCCACGTGTCGACGTATCATAGGCGCCTTCCGTCCAATGAGTGATTGACATGTGTCCCAACGATGAGCCGACACGTGTTTCATCCAGCCAATGATGATTTTACACGTGGAAAATCCCCATTGGTCAGGGTTATCGGATCCAAAACCTGACCCGATAGCTTAACGGCGTTTCGTTACGGTGGATGCCACGTGTCGGTCACCTTTGACGAAAGCACTTCTGTGACGCACGATTTATCATCATGGAAGTGGACACTTCCGTGATGATAATTTTGGTAATGTCATGGAACACTTCTACGACAGCATAGGTATGACTATCTTGATTCTGTCATAAATTTGTCATGGATGTACATGCATGACAAAAAAGCGACCTACTGTGACAAACACGTATCATCACGGAAGTGTATTTTTTTTGTAGTGACCATACCCTCGAAATCACTTCTATCTTTGCTTGCTAGTTGCTCGCTCTATTGCTATGTCGCGTTACCTACCACTTGCTATATCATGCCTCCCATATTGCCATGTCAAGCCTCCAACCCTCCTTTCCTAGCAAACCATTGTTTGGCTATGTTACCGCTTTGCTTAGCCCCTCTTATAACGTTGCTAGTTGTAGGTGTAGATGAAGTTTGTTCCATGTTGGAACATGGATTTGTTGAGATATCACAATATCTCTTATTTTAATTTAATGCATCTATATTCTTGGTAAAGGGTGGAAGGCTCGGCCTTATGCCTGGTGTTTTGTTCCACTCTTGCCGCCATAGTTTCCGTCATACCGGTGTTATGTTCCTTAATTTTGCGTTCCTTATGCGGTTTGGTGTTATGGGAACCCATTGACAGTTTGCTTTGAATAAAACTCCTCCAGCAAGGCCCAACCTTGGTTTTACATTTGCCTAACAACCTAAGCCTTTTTCCCTTGGGTTTCTGGAGCCCGAGAGTCATCTTTATTTTAACCCACCCCCCCGAGGGGGGGGGGGCAGTGCTCCTCTGAGTGTTGGTCCAACCTGTCAGTCGCCGGTGGCCACCAGGGGCAACTCTGGGCTGGCCTACCGGAAGCTTGGACAATCCGGTGTGCCCTCAGAATGAGATATGTGCAACTCCTATCGGGATTTGTCGGCACATTCGGGCGGCTTTGCTGGTCTTGTTTTACCATTGTCGAAATTTCTTGTAACCGGGATTCCGAGACTGATCGGGTCTTCCCAGGAGAAGGAATATCCTTCGTTGACCGTGAGAGCTTGTGATGGGCTAAGTTGGGACACCCCTGCAGGGTATAAACTTTTGAGAGCCGTGCCCGCGGTTATGTGGCAGATGAGAATTTGTTAATATCCAGTTGTAGAGAACTTGACACTTAACTTAATTAAAATGCATCAACCGCGTGTGTAGCTGTGATGGTCTCTTTCCGGCGGAGTCCAGGAAGTGAACATGGTTCTTGTGTTATGTTTGACGTAAGTAGTTTCAGGATCACTTCTTGATCACTTCTAGCTTCTCGACCGTTGCATTGCTTCTCTTGTCGCTCTTATTTGCGTATGTTAGCCACCATATATGCTTAGTGCTTGCTGCAGCTCCACCTCATTACCGTACCCTACCCATAAGCTTAAATAGTCTTGATCTCACGGGTGTGAGATTGCTGAGTCCTCGTGACTCATAGATACTTCCAAACAGTTGCAGGTGCCAATGATACCAGTGCAGGTGACGCAACCGAGCTCAAGTGGGACCTCGATGAAGATCTTGTTCGTTGTTATGTGTCTTTTCCGGTTGATCAGTAGAGGAGCCCAGTTGGGACGATCGGGGATCTAGCATTTGGGGTTGTCTTCTTTTATTCTGGTTCCGTAGTCGGGCCTTTGATTGTGCTTTGGATGATGTATGAACTATTTATGTATTGTGTGAAGTGGGATTGTAAGCCAACTCTTTACCCCTTTCTTATTCAGTACATGGGATGTGTGAAGATTACCCCTCTTGCGACAAGCCTACCATGCGGCTATGCCTCTAAGTCATGCCCTGACACGTGGGAGATATAGCCTCATTGTGGGTGTTACACTAGTAAACAGAGAGCTGCCGATCCGATGACATCTCGGCCCGGCAAGTGCAGCGCCGAGCAGGAGCCTATACAATAGTAAACAGAGAGCTTGTTAGACGCGGCGTGACTGGAGTCTTCCAGCGCTTGTAGGATCGAAAGTATGTCTAGAGGGGGGGTGATTAGACTACTTGACCAAATAAAAACTTAACCTTTTCCCAATTTTAGTTCTTGGCAGATTTTAGCTATTGTAGGACAAGTCAAGCAATCATCACACAATTCAAGCAAGCATGCAAAGAGTATATTGGCAGCGGAAAGTAAAGCATGCAACTTGCAAGAATGCAAAGGGAAGGGTTTGGAGAATTCAAACGCAATTGGAGACACGGATGTTTTTCCCGTGGCTCGGATAGGTGGTGCTATCCTACATCCACGTTGATGGAGACTTCAACCCACGAAGGGTAACGGTTGCGCGAGTCCACGAAGGGCTCCACCCACGAAGGGTAATGGTTGCGCGAGTCCACGGAGGGCTCCACCCACGAAGGGTCCACGAAGAAGCAACCACCCACGAAGGGTCCACGAAGAAGCAACCACCCACGAAGGGTCCACGAAGAAGCAACCTTGTCTATCCCACCATGGCCATCGCCCACGAAGGACTTGCCTCACTAGTGGTAGATCTTCACGAAGTAGGCGATCTCCTTGCCCTTACAAACTCCTTGGTTCAACTCCACAATCTTGTCGGAGGCTCCCAAGTGACACCTAGCCAATCTAGGAGACACCACTCTCCAAGAAGTAACAAATGGTGTGTTGATGATGAACTCCTTGCTCTTGTGCTTCAAATGATAGTCTCCCCAACACTCAACTCTCTCTCATAGGATTTGGATTTTGTGGAAAGAAGATTTGAGTGGAAAGCAACTTGGGGAAGGCTAGAGATCAAGATTCATATGGTAGGAATGGAATATCTTGGTCTCAACACATGAGTAGGTGGTTCTCTCTCAGAACATATGAGTTGGAATTGTGTATGTGTTCTGATGGCTCTCTCCACGAATGAAGAGGAGGTGGAGGAGTATATATAGCCTCCACACAAAATCCAACCGTTACACACAGTTTTCCAATCTCGGTGGGACCGAATCAACAAACTCGGTCGGACCGAAAAGGTAAACCTAGTGACCGTTAGAGATTTTCGGTGGGACTGACATGCAACTCGGTAGGAACGATATGGTTAGGGTTTGGGCATAACGTAATCTCGGTGAGACCGATTACACAAACTCGGTGAGACCGATTTGGGTAGTAGGCTAACTAGAGAGTTGGTCAGGCAAACTTGGTGGGACCGATTTGCTCTTTCGGTGAGACCGAAAAGTTACAAAAAGGAAACAAAGAGTTTACATTGCAATCTCGATGGGACCGATTCGCTCTTTCGGTGAGACCGAAAAGTTACGAAAGGGAAACAGAGAGTTTGCAATCCCATCTCGGTGAGACCGAGATCCCTATCGGTAGAACCGAATTGCTAGGGTTTGGCAGTGGCTAATGACATGTGAAACTCGGTGGCGCCGGATAGAAAGAATTGGTATGACCGAGTTTGGCTTAGGGTTTAGGTCATATGTGGATATGGGAAAGTAGTTGAGGGTTTTGGAGCATATCACTAAGCACATGAAGCAAGAGGCTCATTAAGCAACACCTCATCCCTCCTTGATAGTATTGGCTTTTCCTAAAGACTCAATGTGATCTTGGATCACTAAAATATAAAATGAAGAGTCTTGAGCTTTTGAGCTTGAACCAACCCTTTGTCCTTAGCATTTTGAGGGTTCCACTTTCACATCCATGCCATGCCAATCATTGAGCTTTCCTGAAATAGTCATCTTGGAATAGCATTAGCTCAATGAGCTATATGTTGTTATGAATTACCAAAACCACCTAGGGATAGTTGCACTTTCAGTCTCCCCCTTTTTGGTAATTGATGACAACATATAGATCAAAGCTTCGACAAATGATAATAAGCATGAAATATATCGTCGCTTTGAGAAGTATGTGACAAGTAAGAGCTCCCCCTAAATTTGTGCATATTTAAAATTTGCTTTGGACTGCAAATGCACAAAGAGTTAGAGTCATGGGTTACTCTTCCATGTCACATACATCTTGGTGGAGCGCTTAAAATGATAAGAATGAAATACATGCACTCATCACCAAGAATAGTGAATGATCACATAAGATAGATAAGATGATAATATTAAGAAAACATTAAGTGTAGATTATGATCAAACACATGATCATCAATGTCTCACGAGCAATGACATATTATCTCACACAAAAGCAAACAAAGTTTAAAAAAACCACCAAATAAAACAAGAGAGAATAAAAGCAACACTTTCTCTCGAAGCATATGATCTATACATTTTCTCCCCCTTTGGCAACAAGTTACCAAAAAGTTCCTAGAAAATGCATAGTGCTAAGACGACACTCAGGCTTGATCTTCAGGTGGTGGTGGAGTCCGGAGCACTCCAAGGACGAAGCCTTCTATAGACGTGGTCGGAGTTGAGGCTGAAGTGGACGCTGGAGCTGGTGGAACTGAGGCTGTAGCTGGTGCAGACGTGGTGGCTCTGGGGTCAGCAACTGGCACTGCAGACGACCTCGGACCTCATGGCACTCTGGCAAAGGCATCAGTTGTAGTCTTGCCTCTCCTCTCCTGCATGTCATCCCGGAGCTGCTCCACTGCAGTCTGAATCTCTGTCACTTTGACATCCAAGTCATAGAACTTTTGTTCGATGATCCTCTCTAAGCTTGCCTGGTTCTGAGTTAGGGTGGCTAGTCCTTACTCAATCCGCAGGGTGGATGCAATCAAGTAACCAAGCTGCTCTTGTTTGGTTTTCAGGAAATATTCAGATGCCTCCTCTTGAGTAGGCATCTTGGCAGCTTTCTCGTTCCTCGCCTTCTCCTTCTTGGCTTGTGCTTGGGCAGATGATGGCTCATTCTCAGTCATGACCACTTGATTATCTTCAAAGTCTGGACGGATGGGCAGGTGTTCCTTGTCCAATAAGTATATGCCCGTGCCCATCTTAGAGTTGATGAGCTCCTGAATCTGTGGGGGCATATCCACAGCTCCTCTTCTGATCTGCTGCTGTCCTCTTGATTGTTTCAATCATAAGGCTCATGACTTTGAATTTCTGTGGCACGTCAAAGATATGAAGCAAGTTGATAGCGTGGCCCCTGATCATCTTGTGATCTCCAGACTTGGGCAATAGGGTGTTCCTAAGAATCCAGTTGATGGTTGGCAGCCCTGACAGAAGATAGTGTACTGAGCCAAACTTGAACGTATCAAGTACTTCATTTGGAATCTCCTTGTACATGTTTGACATTGAGTTGTGGTCCATCTTCTTCTTGGCATAAATGTCCAAGTCATCGTCATGCTCTTCTGGGGCATTAATCAGCTGAGCCCATTCAGCAACTATAGACTGGTACCTCGTACCCTCTGACATCCATACAATCCTGCCATCTGGATAGAAATGGGCTGTGGAGTAGAACTGCATGATGAGTTCCTCGTTCCACTTTGTGAGCTTCTGCCCAACAAAGTCCTCTACTCCACATGCCTTGAAGCTGTCCTGCACTCCAGGGTAGTACTCTTCGTTGTCCTTGATGTATTGCCAATCAACCCATCTCATATCACAGACAATTGGCTTCTTGTCTAGCAGCACTGTCTCATAAAAGTCTTGCTGCTCCTTGGTGTGAAACCTGTAGTCAACTGCAGTCCTTCTCCTTGAAGCATATGGGTCTGCTTCTCTCCACTTCCGGAGCCCTGAATCTCTCCTGAGTTTCATATCCTCAGCCACAGGATGAGCATCGTTGTGGTCTGGGATCTTGGGCTTGAGCTTTTTGAGAACATTCTCTTCTTCTTCTTCTGCAGCTTCAGGCACTGGGGCCTTGTTCTTCTCAGTAGCTGGGATGCTTCTTGTGTTCCTCTTTGGCTTTGGCTTTGGAGCTGGCTTGGCCTTGGAAGCAGTTTCCCCTGATCTTATGGCATCACCCATCAGCTTGGGTGCCTTAGGTGCTAGTGCAGCCACCTCTTCTTCTTCCTCTTCTTCCATGATGGAAGCCTTGCCAAGCACTCTGGCTATAGTTTTCTTCACCCTTTCTTTCCTCTTCTTGCCTTCAGCAGCAACTGGCTCAATGGGAGTGGGCTTCTCAGTTGAAGCTCTGGCCTTTGACATAGGTTGCTTGCCTGCTGGCCTTTTGATCTTCATCCCTGGTTTTATGCCCTGTGCTGGCTCAACTCTCTTGGAAGTTGCTTCCTCTTCTGCCACATAATCCTCATCTCCTGAGTCTGAGGTTCTCTTCTTTCTCTGTCTTGTGGCAGCTTTAGGCAGATTGCTAGGGGTGCTCCTGCTGCCATCATCTGAGGAACTTGAGGGACTAGTGCCCTCACTCATCTGTACTTGCTGCTCTGACAAGTTCTGGCTATCACTTTGGTCTGACATGATGCAAACTCTGACTGCTGACCCTGTGAATAGGTTATAGATGAGATAGAGTGGATAAGCATCACAAAATGCAGAGATTTTTGCAAAAGAATAATTCAAAAACTTAGTTTTAGTTTCCCACTGAAAGCATCTCGGATCTACCGATTTCTAAACTCGGTGATACCGAAGCAGTTTTGGCACCTAAGCTAGTGAACTCGGTCAGACCGAGTCACAGTTCGGTGGCACCGAGACTGCTAGGGTTTCACAGAGTTCCAAAATCAGTCACACCGATAAGTAATTCTCGGTCAGACCGAGTCTCACTTGTGCAATGGCATAAGCCAAATCGGTGGGACCGAGTTTTTCAACTCGGTGGGTCCGAGATGGTTTCGGCGGAAACCTAACCCTAAATTTTTCGAATTAAACCTAATCTACGAGTTCATTGACTGGATAGAAGTTTAACAAACGTGGCAAGAATCATGATGATCACAATGTGCTAAGAATCGGATTGGGGAATAGCACAAAGATCGAGTCCATACCCTAGTTCGGCGGAGACTCGCTACGACGGCAACGGCGGGGTTGAATTTCCGTTGACAGCGACGGAGACCAGCGACTGGAGGCGGCTGGCGGCGAGGAGACGAACCGGAGACCAAGTTGGCAGAGCAGGCTATCGCGCGGGCGAAGGGGTTCGGAGAAATTTCCAAATTTTTGCCCGTGACTATATATAGCCCGATGAGTGGAACAACTCGGTGGCACCGAGATGCAAAACTGTATACAGTTGTTGCAACTCGGTGTGACCGAATGGTTCAAATCGGTTGCACCGAGATCGAAAACCTAGATCAACTTAATGATCTCGGTAGGACCGAAAGTAGGGTATCGGTCAGAACGAGAATCATAAAGAGGTTTTGGAAGTTTAAGTCTATGATGAATCGGGGACTTCGAGCGCTCCTCACACAGAGTGGTTCGAATCTGACTTGATCAAATTTTGTGATGTAGCATGAATAGAGTTTGAGACGAGAAAAGCATAGATAGCTAGAGGAGGTTCTTAGGCATTCTTGTCCATCCACTTGGCAAAAGGAAATAAAACCAAACAATCAAAACAACAAGTGGATGTCCTCGAATGAGTAAAATATGCAACCAGCATGCTCACACAATAAGATGGCAAATGAAATATGTGACAAGGCATGCACAACCAATTCTAGCATCTATCAAGCAATTTGCGATGACAAGGTCATCTATATGTGAGTATATTGACTTAGGAGTCAAGTGAGAACACTTGATCATAGGTCATACTCATCGTTTAAGCTCAAGTGGGGTTACCACTTTTACATAAAGCATTGTTGTGTTCACATCTTTAGAGTTGCTTTAGCTCAAGTCTTAGAGTAAAGCTCCCCCTAGATGTGATATCCCCCCTTAGAGGGATGAACTAACCTCGAGTTTTGTCGATGATGACTTCATGTAGATGTTGAAGATGTGGATGCTCAATGTTGATTTAGATCACTTGGAGCTATCCATTTGAGTGAATTGCACTTTCAATACCTACATGGGTTAGTCCCACAAGGAACAAACAAGGATATCCATAGACATAGAGTGATGCACACACAAGATGATGTCCATGAAAACTTTTAGGTTACCTTGTCCCTTGTCTTACCAACAAGAGGGTTTGTGACTCCTTGAACTAGTGCAAGATGTGGAAGTTGATTGCACTTGTTCTTGCCAAAATGATAAGAGTGAAGTATGTTGGCGGAGTCACCCTCAAGAACTCTCTAGTTCTTCTTCTTTTGGATCCACACCATCTTGATGGGAATCCTTGGAGTTGTATTCGTACTTGATGAAGTGGAACTTGAATTAGTCTTGGGAATCCACTTGACTAAGGTCTTAGGAGCTTCTTCAAATGCATCAATTTCCTCTTGAGGCTTGTCCTTGCCTTTTTGCTTGTAGTCTTGTGGTGGAAGATCATCTTGAGCTTGTGTCCCCTTGAAAGAAGTATCATACTTCTCTTGTTGAGGAACAAACTTTGTCTTGGGGTATTGATCTTCTTCCCACTCAACTCCATTGGCATTGAACTTTCGTTCAAAACCAACACCTTGATTCTTCCGGTGCATTCCTTGCTTGCGCACAATTTCCTCGAATTGCTTACTCCCGGCAAGGCTTTTGTACACTCCTTTCTCTACAATTCCCTTCAATAAGCTATTTTCTTGCTCAAGTGTAACTTGGCTAAAAGAATCATTAGTGGAATCAAGAGAACTACTAGAAGCAACAATATTGGATTTAGCATGATCATTGTTACTACTGGAGGAAGAATCTTTCTTGTTCTTGTTACTAGACTTGACTTGAGGCATGTAAGTGGATAAGAGTAAACGCTTGGCAATGTAAGAAGAACTTTTCTTGCGGAGATCATCATTGATTGCTTTTAAGAACTCATGCTCTTGCTCAAGATTGAGCTTTTCAAAGCATAATTTCTCATGAGCTCTTAAAAGTTCTTGATGATCTTCGAAGATAGTTTCATGAGCTAACTTAAGAGTGTTTAGTTCTTTAGTTAGAGCCTCAATCTTCTCCTTATCATTGTCATTCGTTTTATCTTGATTAGCATGATTAATTGACGTTTCATCATAGTATTCATCACTAGAGTTGTCAACAAGCAAATCATCACCTAACAAGTCATCTTCATCACTATTGAAATCAACATACTCGGGGTGTGTTACCTTAGGACCTTTGGCCATGAAGCATCTTCCAATTCCTTCATTTGGTGAGTCAAATATGTCGTAGGAGTTGGTTGACACAAGTGCTAGACCGGCAACACCTTCATCTTGAGTATCTTCGGAGTCGGAGTGATAACTTCTCTCGGAGTGGCTGTCGGAGTTGGAGCCGGATACCCATTCACCAA
This sequence comes from Triticum aestivum, assembly GCF_018294505.1. Classification (NCBI taxonomy): domain Eukaryota; kingdom Viridiplantae; phylum Streptophyta; class Magnoliopsida; order Poales; family Poaceae; genus Triticum; species Triticum aestivum. The sequence goes on from NC_057809.1 coordinate 88,386,263, forward strand.
CATGAGCTTGATGTCTTCGTTTTGTGTAGCTCCTTGATGATTTTTCCTTCCTTTCCGAATCCTTGCTTCTCCGTGAGTATCTTCGTTCATAACGATCATCTCTACTCCTTCTCTCTCTTGGTGGTGATTCTTTGCTTCTTCTTTTTGGAGAATCTTCTCTTCTCTTGTAGGGAGCCGTACACTCATTGGAATAGTGTCCGGGTCTTCCACAACTGTAGCAATTTCGCTCTCGACTAGAAGATCTTTTGTCACTGTAGGACCTTGACTTGAAGCTTCTATCTTTGCTTCTACTCTTGTAGAACTTGTTGAAGTTCTTCACCATTAAACTCAATTCTTCATTGAAGTTTTGTTTCTCACTTGATGATGTAGGGGCTTCACATGAGGCTTTGTAGGCACCACTTGATTTGTTGTGAAGTTCCTCTTTATCCTCAAGTGACATCTCATGAGCAACAATTCTTCCAATCACCTCCGTTGGCTTGAGATCTTTGTAATTGGGCATCATTTGGATCAATGTGCACACGGTATCATATTTTCCATCCAAGGCTCTTAGAATCTTCTTGATGATGAATCTATCGGTCATCTCTTCACTTCCTAAGCCGGCAATCTCATTTGTGATGAGACCAAGCCTAGAGTACATTTCAGCGACACCTTCACCATCCTTCATTTTGAACTTGTCAAGTTGACTTTGAAGCACATCCAACTTGGATTCCTTGACGGAGTCGGTACCTTCGTGCATATCAATCAAAGTGTCCCAAATTTTCTTTGCATTCTCAAGACGGCTGATTTTGTTGAATTCTTCGGGGCACAATCCGTTGAAGAGAATATCACAAGCTTGAGCGTTGTATTGCAACATCTTCAACTCATCCGCGGTAGCTTCACGGGTTGGTTCTTTCCCATCAAAGAAGTCACCTTGCAAACCAACACACACAATAGCCCAAACGGCGGGGTTATGTCCAAGAATATGCATTTTCATTTTATGCTTCCAACTAGCAAAATTAGTACCATCAAAGTAAGGACCTCTATGGTGATAATTTCCCTCGCTAGACGCCATACTCTCCTAGGTTATGAAACCAAGGCTATGACCACCAAAAGCTATGGAGATCAAAGCAAATGGAGATCAAAGCTCTGATACCACTTGTAGGATCGAAAGTATGTCTACAGGGGGGGTGATTAGACTACTTGACCAAATAAAAACTTAACCTTTTCCCAATTTTAGTTCTTGGCAGATTTTAGCTATTGTAGGACAAGTCAAGCAATCATCACACAATTCAAGCAAGCATGCAAAGAGTATATTGGCAGCAGAAAGTAAAGCATGCAACTTGCAAGAATGTAAAGGGAAGGGTTTGGAGAATTCAAACACAATTGGAGACACGGATGTTTTTCCCGTGGTTCGGATAGGTGGTGCTATCCTACATCCACGTTGATGGAGACTTCAACCCATGAAGGGTAACGGTTGCGCAAGTCCACGAAGGGCTCCACCCACGAAGGGTAATGGTTGCGCGAGTCCACGGAGGTCTCCACCCACGAAGGGTCCATGAAGAAGCAACCACCCACGAAGGGTCCACGAAGAAGAAACCTTGTCTATCCCACCATGGCCATCGCCCACGAAGGACTTGCCTCACTAGCGGTAGATCTTCACGAAGTAGGCGATCTCCTTGCCCTTACAAACTCCTTGGTTCAACTCCATAATCTTGTCGGAGGCTCCCAAGTGACACCTAGCCAATCTAGGAGACACCACTCTCCAAGAAGTAACAAATGGTGTGTTGATGATGAACTCCTTGCTCTTGTGCTTCAAATGATAGTCTCCCCAACACTCAACTCTCTCTCATAGGATTTGGATTTTGTGGAAAGAAGATTTGAGTGGAAAGCAACGTGGGGAAGGCTAGAGATCAAGATTCATATGGTAGGAATGGAATATCTTGGTCTCAACACATGAGTAGGTGGTTCTCTCTCAGAACATATGAGTTGGAATTGTGTATGTGTTCTGATGGCTCTCTCCACGAATGAAGAGGAGGTGGAGGAGTATATATAGCCTCCACACAAAATCCAACTATTATACACAGTTTTCCAATCTTGGTGAGACCGAATCAACAAACTCAGTCGGACCGAAAAGGTAAACCTAGTGACCGTTAGAGATTTTCGGTGGGACTGACATGCAACTCGGTAGGAACGATATGGTTAGGGTTTGGGCATAACGTAATCTCGGTGAGACCGATTACACAAACTCGGTGAGACCGATTTTGGTAATAGGCTAACCAGAGAGTTGGTCAGGCAAACTCGGTGGGACCGATTTGCTCTTTCGGTGAGACCGAAAAGTTACAAAAAGGAAACAAAGAGTTTACATTGCAATCTCGGTGGGACCGATCCGCTCTTTTGGTGAGACCGAAAAGTTACGAAAGGGAAATAGAGAGTTTGCAATCCCATCTCGGTGAGACCGAGATCCCTATCGGTAGAACCGAATTGCTAGGGTTTGGCAGTGGCTAATGACATGTGAAACTCGGTGGCGCCGGATAGAAAGGATCGGTATGACCGAGTTTGGCTTAGGGTTTAGGTCATATGTGGATATGGGAAAGTAGTTGAGGGTTTTGGAGCATATCACTAAGCACATGAAGCAAGAGGCTCATTAAGCAACACCTCATCCCTCCTTGATAGTATTGGCTTTTCCTAAAGACTCAATGTGATCTTGGATCACTAAAATATAAAATGAAGAGTCTTGAGCTTTTGAGCTTGAGCCAATCCTTTGTCCTTAGCATTTTGAGGGTTCCACTTTCACATCCATGCCATGCCAATCATTGAGCTTTCCTGAAATAGTCATCTTGGAATAGCATTAGCTCAATGAGCTATATGTTGTTATGAATTACCAAAACTACCTAGGGATAGTTGCACTTTCAGCGCTGCGTAGAATCGGAGAAATGCCAAGCAATCCTCAAGGATATCCACCAAGGCAAGTGCGGCCACCACTCGGCCTCCAAATCCCTTGTTGTCAAGGTCTTCCGCCATGGTTTCTTTTGGCCGACTGCTTTAGAAGATGCCAAGGAGTTAGTCAAGCATTGCAAAGGGTGTCAGAAGTTCAGTTCTCAGCAACATCTACCGGCTTCTACACTCAAGACCATTCCCCGGGCTTGGCCCTTTGTCGTCTGGGGGTTGGGCATGGTGGGACCATTCAAGACAACACGCGGCGGCATGACCCATCTGCTCGTTGTCGTGGACAAGTTCACCAAGTCGATTGAAGCCAAGCCAATCAAGAAGTTGAATGGTCTGACTGTTGTGACCTTCATTGCAGACATCACCACGGAGTACCACACAGCATCATCACCGACAATGGCACGAACTATGCCAAGGGAGCCTTGGCCCATTTCTGCGCGACATGGGGCATCCGACTGGACTTAGCGTCCGTTGCCCATCTGCAGTCAAACGGCCAAGTCGAGCGAGCAAACGACCTCATCCTGTCCGGCATCAAGCCCCGATTGGTCGAGCCTCTAGAGCGGTCGGCCGGCTGCTGGATCGACGAGCTGCCAGCCGTTCTATGGAGCCTGCACACCACGCCGAACAAATCTACCAGCTTCACTCCTTTCTTCCTTTTATATGGGGCTGAGGCTGTCATACCAACGGACATTGAGATAGACTCTGTGACACTCCAAAAATTTTATTTGGTTTTTATCAAAAACCTTGTGGTTTTCTTTGAAAAGAGGCCATTTAATTTTTTTTTAGAAAACCTTCCTCTTAAAAACTTCCTTTGCTTTGGCAAGGATTTTTTTTTTCAAACTTTGGTGTTTGATCTTTTGAAAACTTCTTCTCTGTTGGTTCCCTCTCAAATTCATTTTTGGGAGTTTAATTTGTTTTCTTTTAAAATGAAACTCTATGAAAATTTGAGATTTTCATATCTTGGAACCACCCATGACTTGGCATTTTTGCCCATGTGATAAAACCCCTCCAAAACCTCCCCTACACCTTGTGATCAACCTAAGTTCTCTGTCCCAACTAATCCAAACAAGTTTTGGATTTTATTCTAATTATTTTTCCTCTCAAATCAATTCTGAAAATTATTTGGAGCCTGAGGGATTTTCAAAGCAAGTACTCTTTTTCATTTGAGTTTTGACCTCAAACCAACTCTCCTGGATAGTCCTTTGTACCCACAACCCAGAACCATCTTGATCCACTCCTCCTCTTTTCAATTTTTTCAAAATTCAGTCTCTGCAAGTTTGGACCAGATCTGCCAAATTTGATGAAATTCATATCTACACTACTCCAAAAATTTCACCAAAATTCAGGCAACCTATTTGAGCAATGAGAAGCCACTCCACCAAAAATCAGCTCAAGGAAAAATCCCTGGATGCCAAAAACATTCTGTCGAACACCTGAGCTGCACTGTTCTTTGCACTTTCAGAAAAATTCAGTTTCAGTGTCATCTTGCGTTCGTCAGTTTCACTCACGCGTTCACAGTGCACTTGGCACGTTCCTCGTAGCCCCTCCCTCTTGTCCGGAGCTTCACACGCGTGCGTGGAGCCTTCCTGGCGTCGGTGGCGCGCTGGCCCGCCCTCGCCGGCGTCTTCTGCGGCGTCAGGACCTCCCGTGGTGGCCGACAGAAGGCACACCACGGCAGAACACCGTTCAGCGCCGCCCAAAGCCCCTTGGCTCTCCGCGTGTCCCTGCCGTGCCAGCGCACGCCCGTGGCACCGTCGTCGTGGCCCGGCAAGCACGGAACGTGCTCCCTGCCGCCGACGGGCCGCGCCACCCCCGTTCCGTCGAGCTCACCCATAACGCCAAACCCCAGCCCGTTTAGCGCCTAAATGGGACCGGTGGACCTCAACGGCGCTGCCCAAGCCCCTAATCCCCCTGCACATCCACGGCACCGCCGTAATCACTCGCCGGAGATCCCCGTTCACGGCAACCGCCTCGGGCCGCCTATAAAAAGGGCCCCCGAGCTCACCCTCGTGCACATCTCATCCCCACTCCTCACCAACACCACGCCAGGCCACTCGGAGGACCTCGAGGAGGTCTCCTCCCCCAACTCCGGCCGCCCCGATCCGCCTCGGCCTCCACCACGATTCGCTCCGGTGAGGCCATCTCCGGTGCCCAAACCCCGTTCGTTACCCTCTCTAGCTACTAGGAGCCTAACCCCCTCTTCAATTTGACCTCCGCAGCCCTCTCCGACGAGCCCCTCGACTACCCGAGCCGCCGTCCGCCGGAGCAAAGCTCGCCGTCGACGTGGTACTCGCCGGCGACCACAACCACCACCAACCGACGCGGAATGGCGCCCTGAGCACGGAGGTACCCTCCGATCCCCCTGCCTCGTCGTGGATCGCCGCCGGCGACCACCGCGGCTCTCGGGCGCCGACGAGCTTCGCCCCCCCCCCCTTTTTGAAGTTCAAACCTGACGTGTGGAACCCCACCATCAGCCTCTCTGCCCTCTCTGTTGAAACGTTTTCTGGAAGCGCCTTCGGGCAAATACGTTTTCTCTTTGGGCTGGCGTAGTTCTGCCGAAACGTTTTCTGTTTTTATAAGCTAGCCCCTGGAAATCTTCTGTTTCATTACAGATGAGTCCCTGGACAAAAACCCTTATAACTTTTAAACAGAAAAGTATTTTTGAATGATTCTTTTTTTGTTCTCTTTAAAATTTTGTCTAGTTTTTTATCATATTTATTTGAAAAATATTTGGTATACTTTCTGTGCACTCCTTGGTATTTACGATAGCGCATATATTTTCTTTATACCATAGATACCGAAGGAGGTGACGGAGCCGCGAACTTCACCGAGCTAGGTTCCGACTACTCTGAACCAGGCAAGCATGTTTGAACTTTTGATATGATGAGTGTCTTGGCATGTTTTGCACTTAGTTAGTTTTATGGCATATTGAGAAGCATATCGATGATCGTTATTTTATGTGATAATGAGGTAAGTGAGTTCGATGATCCATATGTGAATGGATGTGAGGATGAATGGCCATGTGTTGGCATGAGTATGGGTGAGATGGCACTGTCGTAGCATGCCAGTCTTACGCCAGACTATGTGACTTCAGTGTCAAACCGTATCGGTCCAGTTCCTCTCATTTCCTTCCCTGTACTACCACATGTTTTCCGCTAGGAATATGGTTTAGTAAGTTGCAAACCGCTTTTCTGGTACACACCAAAAAGGAGAGGCCGTGATGATGGTTCCATGGCCCTGGATTAAAGCCAGTCATCCGGTCAGGGGGCATGGGTGTTTCCGGTTGGGACCGAGAGGGGGGCACCCCTTAGAGCGCGCGTATATAAATTTGATCCCATGCTATTCGAGATTGTGATCTCCCCGTCTCAAAAGTTTTTCTTGGACGATGTCTAGGGTGATTCCTAGCATCGAGAGGTAGGATGGGTGTGTACTGGTTAGCTGTGTCTTCTTCCGAAATACCGTAAACGGAACTAGTCCTTCGTGACTACGGAAATCCGTTGGCTGTGGGAAAAATTTTGTACAAACTCTGCAGAGTCTTATATTCCTCCAAATCATCTATTCCCTGTCCCAGATCGATATTATCTTATCCTAATCAAATATCAGTTTTGATGGCAGAGACTTCGGTGATTCGCTTGAGTGCTAATTCCGGTTAAATGATTATCCCTGTGGATGGACTAACCCATTTATTCTTATGAATTAAATGTTTATTATGAGTATTATTTACCTGTGAATAAAAGCCCTTTCTGCGATGTCGCTCAGACGTCAGACTGTGGCATTGTTGTATTTTACTTTTCTTTAAAGCCCTTTTTGTGATGTCGCCCCGACGTCCGACTGTGGCATTTCTTTTCAAGCCCTTTCTGTGATGTCGCCCCGACGTCCGACTGTGGCATTTCTTTTCAAGCCCTTTCTGTGATGTCGCCCCGACGTCCGACTGTGGCATTTCTTTTCAAGCCCTTTCTGTGATGTCGCCCCGACGTCCGACTGTGGCATTTCTTTTCAAGCCCTTTCTGTGACGTCGCCCCGACATCCGACTGAGGTATTTCTTTTAAAGCCCTTTATGTGGTGTCGCTAAGACGCCCGACTGTGGCATCTTTTTTTT